>NC_056728.1:36508875-36808875 GCF_019279795.1 Protopterus annectens | reverse complement strand
AAAACCCACTTTTTCTAATGCATATTTGCATTTTAATAGCTGGCACCCTGACCATCAGAAAAAAGCTATAATTAAAGGGCAGATGGTCAGGGCAGCCAGAATGGTAAGTGAAGAACAAGATTTCATAGAAGAATTGAAATATATTATGCAACTATTTATGAATAGAGAATATCCTGAACAATTTTGTGTTGGAATATACAATGAAATAATAAATAAGAGACAAAATGGAACTTACACTGCAATATTAAAAACTGGTTCTATAAATAAAACAATATTGGACAGTAAAGGAATAATAGAGAAAGATTACTATAATAATGTTCCATTGTATATTATTAATTACAATGATTGTTTTAAAGAAATAGAGAACATAATTAGAAAAAAATTGGGATTTCTTTATGAATGAAAAAATTTGGAGACAGCTTTTTCAAGGTCAAATAAAATTTGTATACAAAAAGAGTCCATCTTTCAAAAATATTTTAGAGAATAAAGGAAACAACAATATATATAGTAACAAAAGTAAAGGCAATTTTAAATGTGGAACATGCACTATATGTAGTTACATATATGGCTCAGGTACAGAAATAACAATTAATGGTTGTAAAATTAGGATAAATGGGCATTATAATTGTTTAACATCAAATGTAGTATATATGGCTTTGTGTCAACAATGTAAAGCCTTCTATATAGGGAAAACAAAAAGACAATTTAGAGAACGAATTAAAGAACATCTTTTGGATATACGACATCAAAAAAGTACTAATGCTTTAGTAAGACATATAACCGAAAATAATGACCATAAATTTAAATTTATGGTCATTGACCAAGTTAAATATTATTTGCAGGGGAAAACAACAATATACCATTTGGACATGGAGGAATTGAAATGGCAAATATGCCTGAATTCATGTAACCCACCAGGTATAAATGAATATTTGACTATTATGCCATTATTGAAATTGAATAGAGTCTATGGGAAATAGTTGATGTGTTATGCACATATAACAACTAATATGTATGCATATCAATTATATTTATGTATTATATATATGGTTAAATTATGTCAAAATGTTTATTTTATTATATCAATTTTGTTCTTAGTGGACTAAATGGTGGAGAATGTACGTAACAATATCAAATAATAGGATGTTTGTATAACCTTTGTTAATAGTTTTTAAATATATGCTCAACCTATTGAATTTATTATTATTGATTAATTATGTTATTTAATATGTATTTAAGCATCATAACATTGTATAGATGAATTTCATTGCATTGTTACAATTCTTTATAATATAATGCAATAGTTAAGTGTAATATTATACGCATTAAATTTTATGTATATACAAGATAGTAATTTAATATAAACAGGCAAACACATATATAGTATAATAGGGTATATATTTTTATGAAATTGTATAGTCGATTAAGTTTATTTATTTTGTATATTTAATATAGTAGTTTTTAGTATAGTTGTTGATTTTTATATATTAGAGTATACATATATTTTACATCAAACATTAGGTTTTTATATATATATATATATATGGTTGGTACATTGGGTTCTATTCTATGAAATGTGTAACATTTCCCTTTTAAGAATCCATTACTGAAAGTTAATTACTTCAATTAAGTAATTATTCAATATTTCAAATCATATATAAGCCTTGTGTTGAAGCAATAGTATGTATTCTGAAGAAGTTCGTATGGACGAAACCTAGGTCAATAAAGCAGTTTTATAGAAGGAACGTGTGGTGGCTTCCTGTTTGAATTGGTTTTCGTGCTATAAGCATTTATTTGGATTTGCTTTATATCTCCTCATTGGCATCGACTGCATCTTGCTTCCTATACAACTACTTTACAAGGATGCTTGGTTAGCCATCCTAGACCTAAAAGTGCCCTACCTACACACCCCAATCAGGGAATCTTGCAGGAAATATTTACATTTCAGGGTAGGATCTGTGCACTTTCAGATCTCTGTGCTTCCCTTTGGCTTATCCACTGCTGCCAGAGTTTTCACAAAATGCCTGGCTCCAGCCATTTCTTTTTGCAGTCAAAGAAATATTCAAATTTACCTTTGCTTAGACGATTGCCTTATTCAGGCAGACAGTCAGGAAAAGCTGTTACAGCACCTGACCTTTGTAAAGGACCTACTGACCTCCCTGGGGCATACTATCAATAAAAAGAAATCAAAACTAGTCCCCACATAAAAAATTGTATTCCTGGGAGCAAGCCTGGACACAGCATCCCAGATGGCATTCCTTACTCCAGAAAAACAAGCCTATCTGACAGGCTACTTCTCTCAACTAGCCACCAGAACCCAGTTATCCGCTAGGAAAATCCTGCATGCTCTAGGGTTCATGGCCTTCTGCATTCTACTCATTCCATATGCCAGACTGCATGTGAGGAAACTTCAGTGGTTCCTAAAAAGCTTTTGGTGTCAACACTCTCAAGACCTGGAAATGATCATACCTATGATACCATGTCTAAGGCAAGATTTTCTTTGGTGGGCAGCAGCATGCAGCCACAACAAGAGATTTCCATTCTCACAACCCCATGCCGCCCAGACCCTCACCACAGATGCATCAGACTATGCCTGGGGTGCACACCTGGATGGCAGGTGTATTCATGGCCATTGGAGCCCAAATCAAATACATGTGCACATCAACCAAAAAGAGATGCTAGCTGTTCAGCATGCCCAGACAGCTTTCAGAACCCTACTTTCCCGGGGCCTCTAGTGATCAAAAAAGACAACACCACAGTGATGTGGTATATCATCAAGGAGGGAGAGACTCACTCTTATCCTCTCAGCAGGGTCGTCATGACCCTTTGGCACATGGTATCAGCTATGCAAATACACCTGCTAGCACAATTCCTGCCAGGCTCTCTAAATTCTCTGGCAGACAACTTAAGCAGTAACCTGCTAGACCCACACGAGTGGCAGCTAGACCACAGAACCTTCAACTTTGTAACCCAGAAATGGGGCACACCGAAGGTGGACCTCTTTGCCTCCCACTCCAATCATCAGCTCAGCAAATTCTGCACCAGAGAACCTCACAGCAAGGCCTGGAAAGTGGATGCTCTATCCTTCCAATGGATAAACCTCTCGATCTATGCATTTCCCCCTGTACCACTCATTCCAAGGGTACTGCTCAAAATAAGGGAGGAAAAACCAAGGCTAATCTTGATTGCCCCAGACTGGCCACACCAGCACTGTTACCCACTGCTGCGCAGCCTGTCAACCCCGCCACCATGGCACCTACCTCAGATCCCAACACTCCTGACCCAGAAGAATGGAGAATTAATTCATCCAGAATTGCAGACCCTGAACCTGGCAGCCTGGCTTATTCCCTGACCTTTCCTCCAGCTGCCAGCCTAAGCAAACAAGACCTGGATGTTATACGTGAGGCCAGATGCCCCAGCACTAGAAGATCCTGTGCTGACAAGTGGAAAAGGTTTTGCACCTGGATCCAGGCTAAGGGAGCCAAAATAGCACAGCCCTCCCTACCTCTCATCCTGGATTACTTAGCAGACCTACTACACAGGGGTCTATCCTTCTCTTCTATTAAAATTCATGCCTGCCATCTCTGCTCATTACAGAGCCACCTCTCTTCTTACACCCTCTCATCAAACATTTCCTAAGAGGGGCTAACAACTTAAGGCCACCCAAAAGAGCTCCTACCCCAGCTTGGGACCTTAACTTTGTGTTGGAAAAGCTCACCCTACCCCCCCCTTTGAGCCTGCAGCTTCAGCAGAGTTAAAATTCCTCTCTTGGAAAACAGCCTTGCTTCTTCAGCTAAAAGAGTTTCAGAGCTACAAGCACTCGTGGCTGTAGAGCCCTTCATCATTGTCCATGCTGACAGGACTAACCCATCCTTCATGCCTAAAGTGGTGTCCAGTGTGGCTGTCAATCAATCCATTTATTTGCCAACCTTTTTCCCTAACCCACAAAACAAGGGAGAAAGGATTCTGCACTCTCTAGATGTGCACAGATAGCTCTAGATGTTCACAGACAGCTCAGAGTCTTTCTGGATACCTTTTAAAAAAACTGACCAATTGCTAGTCAGCTTCGCAGCAGGGGCAGAGAGCAAGGCCATATCCAAACAAACAATCTCTAAACAGATAGCACACTGCATCCATTTCTGCTACAAACAGCACAGGAAACCACCCCCAAAGGGGGTCAGGACGCATTCCACCAGGGCAACCTCCACCTTTGCAGCTTTTCTCAGAGGGGTCCCCACCAGGGACATCCTGGAGGCTGCAACATGGACTTCTGTTCATACCTTCACCAAACATTGCCACCTACCTATCTTCTCCAAATCCAGGGCAGGGTTTGCCACCGCAGTCTTGCAGGGCATCCTAGCCAGCCCCAAGTCTTCTTGACTGCCTCTACCCTTTTCTTCAGCTTTGGGAATCAACCCAAGTGTGACAATTGCAACAGTGAAACACGAAGAACATAGTACAGTTGTGTACACTTACCATAAATGTAGATGTTTTTATATTCACTGTTGCAGTCCTGGTTTCCCACCCTCCACCCCCCTTGTCTCTCTCTCTCTCTCTTCCTGTCTCCTTACAGGGAATTTTTGGTATATACTTTCTACTGGTGGTGTTCTTCCACCATAATCTGGCTCCCTATTTGGGGGGGGGGGGGGGCTCCTGACAGTTGGGGATAGAAAAACTGATGTAATGGCATCGGCTGCCTGATTTTATACCACTGATCACCTGACATCAGTCCTGGAGCGACAGCAACTGACGCCTATGTTATTCAGGCTGACTGAGGGCTACCCCTGGCAGGATAACCCAAGTGCATTGACTGCAACAGTGAATACACTTGAACATCTACATTTATGGTAAGTGTACACAACTGTACTTTCCCCCAGTTCCCTTGATAGCCAGGAATCACAAGCTTTCGCAGGCGATTGTTACATATTGTCCTCTTCTCAAAAATAATCCACTAGGAAAATATATACCAGTAAGTGGAAAAGGTTTATTCTGTGGGTGGAGGCTCTGGGATTCAACCACTTTTCTGCCTCTTTGGAGTTGGTGTTGGATTTTCTGGCTTAGTTGTTTAGTTCAAGTTCTAGTTTTTTTACTATCAAAGTACAGTTAGCAACCATTTCAAACTTTCACATTGGTAAGGATAGTGTGCCTTTGGCTTCTCTCAATATATCCAAGGCATTTCTCAAAGGTACTTCTCTGTTTCATCCCCCAGTACAGGATCCATTCCCTCCCTGTGATCTGCCCTTCGTTCTACAGACTCTGCTGCTTCATAATCTTTGGATTTGAAGTGTTTGTCTTAGAAAACTTTATTTTTGTTGGTGGTTACTTTTGCAAGAAGGGTTTCAAGAGTTGCAAGCTGTTGATTTTTCACCACCCTATTTGGTATTCCTTAAAGACAGAGTTTCTCTCCATACAAACCCTTCTTTTTTGGGTAGCATCCAGAAATAATGTTAACAGTTCCAGTCATCTTTCTATGTTTTCTCCCAATTTTTTTTCCAGCAAAGGTGAATAACGTTTACATTGTCTGGATGTATATAGGGAGTTGAGACCCATTCTTGTATGTACCACGTCTTTCGGGAAATTAAGTCATTTGTCTGTCTCTTTTTGAAATTCCAGGCTGGGCTCTCCTGTGTCTAAAGTAACTATATCCAAGTGGCTATCAGATTTTATTTTGTTTGCATATTCCTTGAAAGCAAGACAGTTCTACACAAGTGTAAATGTCATTCAACAAGGGCTGTAGCTACTTCTACAACTTTCCTTTTGAGTTAATATGGATACTTTTTGTGCTGCTGCCACTTGGCTAGGTCACCAAACCTTTGTGCCACATTATAAGCTGGACATTATATCTAGATTCAGGGCTTCATCTGGCTTCAGTGTGTTCCAGAATATATTTCCTTAGTTCCTCCTGATGAATGTTCGTGGCTGGGGACTGTATGCTACAGGGTGAAGCCAGATGGAGCAGACAACATTGGATATGTAGGATATGTACTCACCATAACAATATATTTGTGTTGTCTGTCTCCATCTGGTTCAACCTCGGCACCCTCCTGCCCCTCGCCTTATTGCTGACATGGCATGTCTTTCCTCCTGTGATAACCAGAGATTGGAGGTTGTTTGTTCCACTTTTTGGTTACTTGCATTCCCCTTGGTTGTCTTATTCCAGGTTGTGGAAGATATGTTTTCAGTTGTATATGTTTTACCATCATGTTTCTCTAATGGGGCAAACTCAGTCTGGGGGAGTTGATGGAGGAGCAGGGAGTATTGGATAAGGGAGGCAGAGCGAAACAGGCTAAAGCCTTTGGAATTGGCTGGTATCGGTTGAGAGTCAGATATGATGTCCCATAGGTTGAACCAGATGGAGACGACAGCACAGATCTATCATTATGGTGAGTGCATAACTTCCATTTCCATTTAAACTATCTTATCAGGCTTTCTTGAGGTTCTTGACAAAGAATACTATGTTAGTAATTGCTCTGATCGTCTGCAGTTTATCAGAGTTGCAAACTCTAAAGGTTGGTCAGCTTTATCTTTTTTTCCACAAATATAAGGTATTCTTTAGAACGCATCTTTTATGTATGCATGTAGTGGTATCTGGCTTTTCCTTTAGCCAAGCTATCCGTCTTCCCCTTTTCTTTACAGAACCTAATATGAGGGAGACAGGAAACTTCTTACTTTGGATAGCCACAGACAACTTGGGTATTATCTTGTCAGAAAAAAAAATCTTTGATATGTTCTTTTCAGACTGTTTCCTAATGGCTGTCTCTTGCTATTACCTTTTGTTATATCCACCACAGCAAAACTATTCCAGAAAGGGTCAAGGCTTATTCTACTAGGGCCTTAGCTACATCTGTGCTTTTTTGGAAAGGGTTGGATATGTGCAGTTTTCTAGAAGTAGCAACTTGGTCCTCTGTGCACACTTTTACAAAGAACTCTGATCTAGCTTTCCTTGTCAGATCTAGGAGAGGCTTTGCAAGGACCTTTCTCCAGGGGTTCCTGGACCCCCCCTCCTAAGTCAGTATAAGGTATGGTAATCTACTGATATAGCTTAGGTTACTGCAGCAGTGATCCATATGAAGACCAGTGTACAGTTGTGTAAGTAAACTTAGTAACAGTAGATGTTTGAATGATCATCAGACGTAAAGGCTTTACTTAAGTCCTTCTTCTTGTTCCAGTTCTAACAGGTGTAGATTGCTTGTTATATTTTTCGTCTGTGGACAAGAGTTAGAATAGGTAGGCCTTGCAGGCTGTAGATCAGTGTGTGTGTGTGTGTGTATGCATCGTTAAGAAGCTATCTAAGGGCTTGCTCAGGTGTATAAATACTGAGCAAGTGTGAGCCTGACTGCCATTTTGTAGTAAGCTGTTGAGATGTAAGCATGTATGTCTGTAAGGGCTGTCTATTAATCAGTTTGTTTATATTTTGTGATGCTGCTATCCATCTTGATGTGTTTCTGTGCAATAAAGCATTTAAACGAACTACCCTGCCTTTTCGTCTTCTGTGTTAGAGAAGGATGAGCAACATGGTATTGGAAGTGGCATGTTTAAAAGGATATGGTGGCGGAAAAGGCATGGCTAAAAATGACTAGTTGCCAGAAAGAGTTCTGGTTTCTCCAGTTTAAGTCCAAGAGGCACCCTGTTGGTATTGGAAGAATGTACAGGAGTGGATCATCCCTACTGCACGTGTAATTCTCAAAACGGGTCAGAAACCAATTTCAGATGTTAAAACTTGCTCAAATAATTTCTTATTTGCAAAATATGAAATGAAGCATACAGAACACTCTAAACAATATTTAAATAAACCGATATGTCTGAAATTGATAAGAATATTCAAATTACTACGGAAAATGTTTGAAATAAAGTCTGAATTGCATAAAATGAATAAAATAAGGGAAACAACTGCATTTTATCACTAAGCATGTATTTTTGTGTTAATTAAAGATGTCCGAGTGATCACAAGTGTATGAAGTGTTCATATGTTTGTGCAGTATTACAGTATTTTTTTATTTTTTATTTAACATTTGTTGACCGGGAAAGTCCGACTAGGTTCCACAGATCCTGTTTTCAGCGGAGGCCCGGGGAGAAATGCTCCACAAGCATGTCTTTAGAATGTGGGAGGAAACCGGAGTACCCGGAGGAAACCCACGCAAATGCAGGGAGAACATGCAAACTCCACACAGAAGGCACCCCAGCCGAGAATCATCAGTATTACAGTAAACTTATTTCTTAAGATACAGCCATTATAGAGCATATTTCATAAAGTACTTTGAAGAGTTTATTGTGCATTTGAATGTTATTGTAAGCATACATAGCAAGCTTGTTCGTACATTATTACAAGGACCATATTTTTCAGTAAGTTTGTGCATACTTTGCTGGCATGGCAGACAGATTTCAAAAACCCAGTGTACTTGTGTTTGATAATAATATTGCAGAGAACTGGAGACATGACAGAGATGACTGTACAAAGGCATTTATTCTACTTAATTTAGCTGGTTCGGAGGCCATTGAAAGGGAGTGTTCATTTGTGTATGCACCTGCTGTGTTTGCAGGAGAGGGGAAAACCATCATATTGTTGTACCAGCTGAGTCAAGGGAGGACCCTAGTGATTAAAACGTAAGTTTAGAGAAATTTGTAACCTCCAGACAAACATTACAATGGAAAGGCACTTATTTTACACAAGGGATAAAAAAGCCTGGTGAAACATTTGCAGCATATATAACAGCCTTGATGTTCATCGTGTTACCCTGCTGCAGTCGTCACACTTGGGTTATCCTGCCATCAGGCGGTCCCGCACTTGGCCAGAGTTCCAAAGTCTTGGTCCAGCGTCGGTTGCTGTCGCTTCTTCCCTGACGTCAGTGTGCCAGGGGTATATAAGAGGCATCCGACACCATTTTTTTCAGTCTTTCTTGCCACGCGGTGCCCGAAGCAGAAGCAGTTCGCAAGTGCCGGTCGGCTGACACCTGAGATTTACGAAAAATTTCAGTCCGAAGTCTTCAATAAAGCTAAGTACCCCGTTGGGGAACCTTTTCTTGCCTCAGTTCGATGTCAGAAAAAGTTAACAATTGCATTTCTTGTGGGAAGCAAATACCTCATAAGGACTTCCATTCTTATTGTATTCCTTGCCTAGGCCCAGACCACGATGTCACAGGTTGTCGGTTTTGTGCTAGGTTTAATAAACGTACTTTCAAACGCCATTTTGACTTCACACAACATTACTTTGGTAGGAAATTTAATTATATCATGCCGTCGGAGCAGCCGACGACCGACATGCATAAAAAACACAAGGATAAGGACAGGCAGCCTAGGATCAAGTCAGACTCCGAGGCCTCTGCTGGGCCTGTCGCCGGTTCTCCGGTTTTCAGTGAGGCGCAGCCCCTGACGACCGCAGAATTGGAACCCCAGACAGCTGCGAATTCTCAAGCGGAGTGTACTAGGCCATCACAGCCGTCTTCATTAGGCTCTTCCAACACCGGAGCAGAAGGGGATCCCGGTGCAGTAGAAACACCTTCGATTGCAGAAGGTGTTTTCAGACCGACTACACTCACCATTAAATCTTATGCTAAGCTTAAAACTCCATTAAAACCAAAAAAGACTGTACATCAGTCTACAGTTCAAGGCCCCATGCCTAAGAAACAGATGCTTAAGATGGCTGAAGATTTGATTACCCTAATCAGGGGTTCCCATCCCCCTCCAGATAAAAGACCAAGACAAGAGGAGTATGCTTCCTCTGACCAGGTTTCAATTTCCTCAGCTTCTTCTGAGGAACAGGATTACACTTTTCCCCCTTATGAAGACTCTGATGCTGAAGAATCTATTCCCTCAGCATCTCCCCCTGAAGACTACTCCTTTGGGGAAACTTTACACACCATGAGGAAACATTTCCACTGGGAAGAACAGGACTACTCTGATTCAAAGAAAAGGCTCCGAGAGTTCCTTTTACTACCCCAGCACAGACCACTTGCTATCCCTCCAGTTTTAGACATTGTGGATGATGTTTACTTAGAGTCTAGTCTAAATCCAGACTCTCTACCGCCTGCTCCAGCCAAACCAGACAGATACTACCGAGTACCTGACTCACACAAATTCCTTTATAAAAGCCCTGTGGCTGATCCAGAAACAATTTCCCAGGGTCCCAAAGGGGCTAAAGCTTCTATGGCTAAAAATCATGTACCCTCTGAAAGGGATTCCAGAGCCCTAGATAGATGGGGAAAGAAGATATACACCTCGGCTACTCTGGCTATGAGAGCATTAAATTGTCAGTTTCACATGATGAAATATCAGCAATTCCTAATGTCTCAATTAAAACAAAAAATGAGCACACTTTCTGAACAGCCTGAATTCAAGGAAATGCAGGATCTGTTGCATGCAGCTGAACAGGTGGACAATCATACTTTACAATGTGGATTTGATTCATTGGAAGCTTCATGTAGAGCAGCAGTAGCTGGGTCTGTCATACGTAGACATGCTTGGTTAAAAGAACAAACCCTACCTGATCATGTTAAAGCAAAATTATAGGATGCACCTTTACAGCAGGATGTTTTATTTGGTGTCAGAGCAGAAGAGGTTTTAAAGAAGATGGAGGATAAGGCAAAGTCTATGCAGACGGTCAAGGATTTTTTACAGGTACAGTCCCCTTGTTTCAGCAGAAATTGGCCAACAAAAAACTGGTCCTTTCCAGCTTCTGACAGATCACAGAGGGGCAAATACAGATGCCCAAGGGGAAGAGGTCGGTCCCAAGGCCCTTACAAACCTCGCCAATGGGGTACTACTACCCAGAAGGGAGGAGAAGACAGGCCCCAAGCTAGCAGAAGACAAACACAATGACTCAGCCCTCAAATTCCCAAGCAAATCCCTCTTGGCAGCTCCCTTGGGAGGAAAATTAGCACTTTTTGCAGACAACTGGCACATCATCACAAAAGACAAATGGGTCCTAAACATTGTCTCACAAGGATGCAGATTCCACTTTCATACCTTACCAAGGATAAAAGGAATGCCAAACCTGCCACCGAATCAATGGGCAGAAGCACAAAAACAAATTACAGCTCTCATGGACATGAGAGCCGTTCAACAGGTACCTACACAGGAGCAAGGACAGGGATTTTACTCAAGACTCTTTCTAGTCCCCAGAAAGGACAAAGCATGGAGACCCATTCTGGATCCTTCAATTCTGAACACCTATCTGCAAGTACCAAAATTCAAGATGCTAACCCTACAGCAGCTTCTTCCCATGCTGGGCAAGAAGGCTTGGCCAGTAACATTGGATCTCAAGGAGGCATACCTGCATGTCCCTATCAGACAAAATTGCAGAAGATACCTCCGCTTCATTGCAGGTTCAACCCATTATCAATTCTCTGCACTGCCCTTTGGCTTATCTATTGCACCCAGGGTCTTCACAAAATGCCTGGCATCAGTAATTGCATACTGCAGACAAAGAGGAATTCAAATATACCCATACCTGGACGACTGCCTTATTCAGGCAGAAAGCAAGGACATTCTTTTAAAGCATCTGGCATTTGTCAAACACCTTCTAAGTTGCCTAGGGTACACAGTAAATGAAAAGAAATCAAAACTAGTGCCCTCACAAAACATAATATTCCTGGGTGCCAGCTTGAATAGAACGGCCCAAATGGCTTATCTCATGCCAGACAAGCAACAACAGCTGACTCAATACTTCAAAATAATGGCAACAAAGACCCAACTCCCTGCAAGAAAAATTCTGCAGGCCTTGGGATTCATGGCATCTTGCATACTACTAATACCATTTGCAAAACTGTATATGAGGAAATTACAATGGTATCTGAAAAGCGTATGGACTCAGCACAGCCACAGCTTAGAAACAATGATACCACTCATTCCCTGCCTTCAACAGGAGTTTCTATGGTGGGCACAGGCATGTCACCTCAACAAGGGCCAGCCTTTCACCTTAGCCACAGCCAGGCAAACTTTAACAACAGATCCATCGGACTATGCCTGGGGAGCACACATGGCAGGACAGTGCATTCAGGGCAAATGGACTACAGATCAAAGGCATCTGCATATCAATCAAAAAGAAATGCTAGCAGTACAGAATGCCCTAACAGCCTTCAAGGACCTCTTACACCCAGGACAACTAATAATAAAGACGGACAATACCACAGTAATGTGGTACATAAACAAGCAAGGGGGCACACATTCCTACCCCCTATGCAGGTAAGCAATGACCTTGTGGAACACAGCAGTGTCTTACCAAGTTCAACTACAAGCACAATTCCTGCCAGGAAAGAAAAACACATTGGCAGATGACCTAAGCAGAAACATCATGGATCCCCACGAGTGGAAACTAGATCCACAAGTATTTGCAATGATAACTCAGAAATGGGGACGCCCAGACATAGGTCTGTTTGCCAACCCCCAAAACTACCAACCTCAAAAATTTTGCACAAGGATATTCCACCCACAAGCTTGGAAAGTGGACGCCCTCTCATTCAGTTGGAAAACATTAACAGTGTATGCCTTTCCTCCGCTTCCTCTTCTAGCAAAGGTACTGCTGAAAGTCAGATTAGAGAGGCCACAAATGATACTCATTGCACCAGACTGGTCACGCCAGCATTGGTATCCAATTCTAAGGAACATGGCCCATGGCCCACCATGGATTTTACCACAAATTCCTCACCTGCTCACCCAGCAAGACAATCAGATTCTACACAGCCAGCTCAAGACTTTAAACCTGGCTGCATGGCAAATTACCTAAACAACCAGCCAACACCTCTATCCAAAGCTGTTATGGATGTCATTCTGGAGGCCAGGAGGCCTAGCACCAGGAAAACCTATTCAGACAAATGGAAAAGATTTTGCACCTGGAACCAGGCTAAAGGCCAAAATCCCCTTGATCCAAACATTCCTCAGATTCTACAATATTTAGCTGAGATGTTGCACAAAGGACTTTCCTTTTCATCTATTAAGATCCACGCCTCAGCAATTTCAGCCCATTACAACAAGGATCCTCCTTTATTTTCACATCCACTCCTAAGACAGTACCTCAGAGGGGCTAAGAACATAAGACCGCTCAGGAGAGCACCAACACCTACTTCGGATCTCAACTTTGTTCTGGAAAAGCTTACTCTGCCGCCCTTTGAACCAGCTTTTTCAGCAGATTTAAAATTTCTTTCATGGAAAACTGCCCTGCTGCTAGCAATAACTTCCGCTAGAAGAGTCTCAGGGCTACAGGCACTAATGGCAGTGGAGCCTTTCCTCATTTTTCATCAAGACAGAGTCTCTCTACGAACGAACCCTTCCTTTATGCCAAAGGTGATATGCAGTGTGGCCCTAAAGTAAACCATTCATTTGCCCACCTTTTTCCCAAATCCCCAGAACAAAGGTGAAAGACTCCTGCACTCTTTGGACATTCACAGGCAATTACATTACTACTTGGATAAAACTAAGGCTTTCAGAAAATCTGACCAGCTCTTTGTAGCCTATGCTGCAGGATCACAAGGAAAAGCTATCTCAAAATAGACCATTTCAAAATGGATAGGACATTGCATACGTTTCTGCTACACGCATCATGGAAACCGGTACCTGCTAACATTAGGTCCCACTCCAACAGGGCTACAGCTACATCAGCAGCCTTTCTCAGGGGGGTGCCAACCAAGGATATTCTCAAAGCTGCAACTTGGAGTTCAGTGCACACCTTCACCAAACACTATCACTTGCCTCTATATTCTAAGACTAGAGCTGGTTTTGCCACTGCAGTTTTGCAGGGCCTACTAGCTTCTTCTACTCCTGTTTAACTCCACCACCCATCCTTAGCTTTGGGATTCAATCCAAGTGTGATGACTGCAGCAGGGTAACACGAAGAACATAATACAGTTTTGTACCTACCATAAATGTAGATGTTCGAGTGTTCACCCTGCTGCAGTCCAGGTTACCCTCCCTCCATCCCCTTTGAACTACCTAGACTTATCTATGCCTTTCTATCCTATACAACCTCTGTGGTGTATTTGCTTGTGACTGAAGGTATTGTTTAATTTTTATATGTATATTTTTATATAGCAATATGTATTGCCTACCTATTGGGGGCACCTGACATCTGGGGCAAGAAAAACTGAAGAAAATGGTGTTGGATGCCTCTTATATACCCCTGGCGCACTGACGTCAGGGAAGAAGCGACAGCAACCGACACTGGACCAAGACTTTGGAACTCTGGCCAACTGCGGGACCACCTGATGGCAGGATAACCCAAGTGTGATGACTGCAGCAGGGTGAACACTCGAACATCTACATTTATGGTAGGTACAAAACTGTACTTTTCTCAAAGCTAAAACTTGCAGATTTGGTGATTTAAGGGATGAGTTGGTAAAAGACAGATTTGTGTATGGTATTAAAAATGATGCTAAGAGAAAGATTTTGCTTTGTGACAGTGATTTAACTTTGAATAAGGCAATTGAGATTTGCCAGATGTACGAGCACGTAGAAAAGTACACAAATATGCTTACAAATGAGAAATGCGTGCTTCCAGTAACTTCTAGAGCTCATGTTGATAGTATGCAGCACATGGTACTAAGCACATGGCTGTAACTGTATCCCCTGCAGCACCCACTGGTAAACCCCAGAGCTTTCCAGTAAGTTCCAGAGTTCGCACAGTCTCAGTGAAGCATAAGAGTGAGTCAGCAAACTCAAAGAATGGGCCCCAACTTAGTTTCATTGCCAGCTGTCTTAACTGAGGAGGAAGTCATGAATCTAACAGGGAATAATGTTTATCCTTTGGTCAGCAGTTCCACAAATACGATAAGTGGAATAATTTCAAAAGGTTTTGTAAATCAAAGGGGTCACATTCTTTTATTAAAAGGGAACAGTCAAAAAAACAAGTTGATCAGTTAATAAAGCTGCAACCCTACTTTTTATGTTGATGGTGTGTCAGTGCTTCATGAAACAGTGAATGCAGTAAATTTATGGGCAAAGAATGAAGTATTTTGTACTGTTCGGATAAATGGGAAGACCCATAGAACTCATAGTTGATACAGGTTCAAAATGCAATGTTATGTCAGCAGAAACATTTGCTAGAGTATGTGCTGGTGAAAGGCTTGATTTGGCAAAGTGTGAGAACCGTGTTTCTTATGTAAGTGAAGAAATTCAAACCAAAGGCTCACTAGTACTTTCATGTTACTCTACTGGGAAAAATTACAACTTGTTATATTATGTGGTCAAAAGACACGTCCAGTCATTATTAGGGCTCAGACACAGTTTGAAAATGAGACTGCTTTCATTTAATAAGGAAGTCCATCATGATAGCTTTAAAGACCGCTACTCTGATTTCACCCAACATATTTTTTTCTACCTATGCTGAATTTTTCTAAGACAAACTAGGCAAGCTTCCAGTTGTGTACTCCATGAAGTTGGACCCTGATGTCAGTCTAGTTATTAAGCCAGCCTGGAAAGTTCCAGTAGCTGTGCAGAATAGAGTCAAAGCCAAGCTAGAGAAAATGGTGCAGCAAGGTGTAATTTTTCCAGTTGGTTCGGCTACTCCCACTGAGTGGGTATCATCCATGATGGTAGCTCATAAAAAAAGCACAGATAACATCAGAATATGTATTGTTCCATGAGATTTGAACAAAGCACTAAAAACACCTCATTATCCAAATCTACAGTCAAAGAAGTTGCTGCTGTTATGTCAAATGCCACTGTTTTTTCTTAGATACAAAGAGTTCATTTTGGAAAATTTTGCTTGACTAGAAATCCTCATTGCTAACTACGTTCAGTACTCTGGCAGGTACAGATTTTTGAGAATGTCATTTGGGATAAGTTCTGGAAGTGAAGTCTTTCAACGTGCAATGGAGCAAATTTTTTCTGGGTGTCCTTGTGTTATTATAGCAGATGATATGCTATTTGGAGGTAATGGTGAAGCTGAGCATGACAGAAACCTGAGAAAAGTTCTGGAAAGAGCATGTCAAGTCAATCTTAATCTCAATTCACAGAAATGCAAATTCAGGCTACATGAAGTTACTTATGTTGGTCATTTATTTACCACTTCAGGCCAACGACCAGACCCTTCCAAGCAAACAGCCAATCTCGAGATGCCAGCTCAAGACAATGTTCAAGCCCTGCAACATTTTCTTGGCATGGTTAACTAGCTAGGCATGTTCATTCCAGACTTGAGTCAAATATCAGCCCCACACAACAGGGCTGACATGTAAAGATGTTTCCTGGTCTTGGTTAGAAAAGCACCAAAAAGCATTTGATGTCCTGAAACAGAGAATTGCCAGTCCACTGACTCTCAGATACTGTGATGTTCACAAGCCAGTTACTCTTTTGTGTGATGCTTCGAAATTTTGGTTAGGTGCAGTCATTCTACAAGAGGGTCAACCTGTTGCCTGTGCACTGAGACCTCTTAACCGAACTGAAGTGCAATCTGCTCAAATCGAGAAAGAGCTTTTGGAAATTGTATTTGCATGTTCAAAGTTCCATGATTATGTTTATGGTCGACCTATACAGATGGAAACAGACCACCAACCTCTAGTCACTATTTTGAGAAGGCCTATTCTTATAGCTCCAGCCAGATTGCAACATATGATGTTGAGATTGCAAAAATATTATTTCACTCTTGTATACAAGAAAGGCAAACTTCTTTATCTTGCTGATACATTGTCCAGATAGCCCAGAAACACCACTGAACAGCATGAGAACCTTGATTTTGAAGTCATGGAAGTGAGAAATGTTTCTTCCACACATCTTGATGACCTGAGAGATCATACAGCCATAGATCCAGTTTTACAGAGGCTCAACCACTTTATTTAACAAGGATGGCCATCAAAGCAATCTAGTTTACCTCAAGAAGTGCAACCTTATGTTTTCCATACAGAGATGAGATTTTGTCTGACAATGATATCATTATGAAAGGTCCAGAAGTAATTGTTCCAAAGTCCTTGCAACAAGAGTACATTGCTATCTTGCATAATGGCCACCCAGGAGCAGACTCTACCAAAAGAAGGACGAGAGGTGTAGTATTTTGGCCTTCTATGTCACAAGATATTGAGAGAGTGCTGTTATCTTGTTTTGTGTGTAATAGTACTGAGTCACATCAATAGAAAGAACCACTTCCGCTAAACCAGATTCCTGAAATACCTTGGTCGACAGTAGCCAGTGATATTTTCTAGTGGAATGGTCAACATATTTGGTGGTGTTAGTCACTAAGGTGAAGTATCATTTTGCAAAACCTGGTAGTCCATACAAAGTTATTTCTGACAATGGTACACAGTTTATTAGCCAACAGTTCAAAAGATTTTCAGAAGAGTTTGACTTTACTCACGTCACGAGTAGCCCAGAGTATCAGCAGTCAAATAGTTTGGCAGAACGTGTAATTCAAAGTGCAAAACAGTTCCTAGAGAAGTTAAAATGAAACAATACTGATGTTTTCCCAAATCTGTTGAATCTCAGAAATATTCCTTGTGATAAACATCTTGGTTTACTTGCCCAAAGACTTCTGTCGAGACAAGCCAGAAGCACATTACAAATCACTAGTCAGTTGTTGTTTCCATGTGTCAAGAACAACAGGTTAGTGAAAACCAATCTGTTGAAGAATTATTTAACTTAGAAATCCTACTACAGTAAGACCAGCAAACCGCTCAAACCATTATGAGAAGGAGAAGATGTAAGGATACAAACATCCAGAGGTTCTGATCTGATTGGAGTCGTGAAAAAAATTTGCTCAGAGCCAAGATTGTACATTGTAGAATCACACAGAGTAGAGTTTAGGCAGAATCGGAAACATTTGATGTAATGGGATCCTATCTCGCCTACATTCATAACTGATGGGTTCGGAGACAATCCATCGGCTCCGACTCAGCCACTATATACTAGAACGAAGTCTCTAATTGGCTGGGCTACCCCTTATCCCAGAATGCACCACGCCTGCTTCCCCAGATCTCGTTTGCCGCTTTTCAAGCTGGACGTGGTCTCGACTTGGCTGGAGCTAAGTGTTTTTTTCATTACTTTTTGGTCTTTTGACCTAGGGTTTTCTTCACAAATTTAACAAACAGCTGTTTTAACAGCTTTACGTGTGTGTGTAACCTGTTTTGGTGTGATTGGTATTTTTTTCTACATATCGGGCAAGGCCCGTTTAAGTTAGAGGGCCCTTGCCCTTATTTGTGTGTGGCTGTGTTGATTTTGTCTCTCTGTACGTCCTGATTTATCGGACTAAACCCGTTTAAGTTAGAGGGCTTCTGCCCGTTTTGTGTTCTGTATCTCGGGCCAGTCCCGTTTTTTGAGTCAAAGGGCTCGTGCCCTACTTTAAGGTTTGCTTTTCGTTGTGGGAAATAGTTGTGTGAGGGGATGTCGAAAGAGCAGAAGTCTGGTTTTAAAAAGTGCACCAAGTGCAACTACAAAATGTCTCTTACTGATAGCCATGCTGTTTGTGCATATTGTTTAGGACCGAAACATTTGCAGGAAACGTAGTGTTTGTCATGCTTTTTCCTCTAGGGTCCTTCAAGAACGAAAAAATAAATTGATCCTTAAGGGTCTTATTAAGCCCTCCTTTGAGGAAGCTTTGGCTTCTCCTTCCTCTCCAGCTTCTAAAAAGAAAAGGGCGTCGGCTCCGACCAGTCCGTTGGAACCGACTTCCAAGAAGCATAGGTCGACCTCTTCTTCCTCGGCTCCAATGTCTTCGGAGCCTCGGGTGGAAGGGTCTGCCTCGATATCTCTTTCCTCGGCTCCATTGGTGTCGGAGCCGCAGGTTGGGGGATCGAGAGGTGAATCATCTGCTTTGGCTCCTTTGGTCTTGGAGCCGTTGGAGGTGTGCAGCTCAGACCCCCCCCCCCAGCCCCGAAGTCCCCTTCGGCGCCGATGCTTATTCATACGGTTCCGGATCCAGTGCCGATGGTGTTGGAGCCGTTTTGGAGCCGGTCCCCTGGTCTATCGGAGCCAAGAGAGAAGTCGTCTCGGCCCCATCTGTTTCCTCTAAATCCTCCAGGTTGTCAGACTCAGATTTGGACAGAGTTATCCAGAGGCTTTTCCAGTCCCCGGTTTTTGCAAAAATGGTCTCGGCTCCAGCCCACTCCGCTCCGGAGCCGGTCCCCACTTCGACGCATCCGATTCCTCCTCCAACCTCCTCGGAGCCGTTGGAGTCGGTGATGGTAGAGCGGATCAGAGTTGTTCAGTCGGAACCGAGACTCCCTCGGAGCTTCTCTGTTCCGACCATCATTCCTACCCTGTCCTCGGGTACCGGGACTTCCTCGGTCAGGGCCGAAGGGAACACTTTGGAACTGGTAGCTTCGGAGCCTAGTCTTCCCCTCGGAGCGTCAGCCGCAGGGATTCCCAGTACCGTCTTGGTCTCTCAGCCGGTGTCCTCCGTAGAGTCTGGAGGTCCTGCTTTTGAGGCCATGAGGAGTGCGCTGGCCATGTCCTTGCCGGCTCAGCAAGTCTCTACCTCACCATCCCTAGACTTGGGAACTGGTGCTTCTGGTGTGCTTCATTCCCACGACAGCGGGGCCCCAGGGCCTGAGAATACCCCCTTGGGGGGTTCCCTTCTCCCGGGAGGTCCTTCTGAATCCGCTTCAGATGAACCTCCAAGAAAAAAATTGTGCAAGAGGAAGCACATTGACTCCCAGGATGAGTCTATCACATCAGATACTGACCTCGATGATGCGGAGGGGTCCCCTAAATCGTCCTCGGATGACGTCTCATTCTCAGATATCTTCGAGATCCTGAGACAGAGAGGCGATTGGCAGTCCAAAACCCCTTCCGCAGAGGAGTCAGTCTTCCTCAAGGCTTTTGGGGCCCAGCCCTCCGCCTCCTGGGTGTCTCCACCCTTCGATGAATTACTAGATTTAGTTTCTCGAAGGGTGTGGGAACACCCTGACACTGTGGAACCGGTGCCCTCCAGGCCTAACAAGTTCCTCTCAGCCCCTCCTCAAAAGGAATTTTTGACTAAAGGAGTTGCAGTAGATGCGATGGTGGTGTCATCTGCCACTCAGCAGGACGTGGCAGAGGCTTCAACGTCTATTCACCCTCCTAATAAGGATTCCAGGAGCATGGATAGGTACGGGAAGCATACCCTTTCTTCAGCGGCCTTTACCCTGCGGTCGCTGAATTATCTTTTTCATTTTACCAGGCTCCAAAGGGACCTCCTCAAAGAGTTAGGTGAGTCTCTTACGGGTAATCTTCCTGAGGCATTAGCCCAAACTGTTGGCGCCCAGATGACTACCCTATCTTCGATAGTCAACTCGTCCATGAGGCTCATATCATATGCGGCCGAAGGGGCGAGTAGAGCAGCGGGAACAGGCGTGGCTCTTAGAAGACACGCCTGGTTATGCTTGTGTCCCTTTGCGGAGGCGTTTAAGTCTTCCTTCACCGACGCCCCCTTTGATGGGTCCTCCCTGTTTGGACCCAAGGTGAAGAACACACTGACTCGGTGCGAGCAGGAGGGCAAGACCTTGACTGCCGTGGGGGCCCGTTTTTCCGCTCCCTCTAGACCTTACCCCAAGGCCCAGAGAGGAGGGAAAATGTGGTTCAGGAAATCTCAAAGGTCTTTCCCTACTCCACCGAGTGATCCCCCCTCTAGAGGCGGGGGGGGTTCAGGAAGATGCCGCCCCAGAGGTGGCAGAGGCCCCCGTAACTCTGGAGACCGCGATTCCTTTCATGGTCCATCCTACGCTCACCGTCCCTGAGATGTGGCCCGACTGCGCATCTCCGGAGCCAGTCGGGGGTCGATTTGCGGAACACCCGCAGGCTTGGGAATCTGTCACCAAGGATCAGTGGGTGCTCCGGACCATAACCGGAGGCTTTCTCATCCCTTTCATCAAGAACACTCCTCTTCCTATCAGGAAAATCCCGGATGTGCCACCCAGTCAGCGGGATCAAGCAGCGGTCGAGGTTTCAAAGCTGCTAAGAAAAGGAGTCATCCAGCCTGTCCCCGCCGACCAAATCGGATCAGGAACTTACTCAAGACTATTTTTGGTGCCAAAAAAGACAGGGGACTTAAGGCCCATTTTGGACCTCAGATCATTGAATCGCTTTGTAAAAAAAGCAAATTCTGAATGGTCATCCTTCAGTCCATTCTCCCGTTATTGGGGAATGATGTCTGGATGTGCTCCTTAGATCTCAAGGAAGCTTACTATCACATTCTGATAAATCAAGAGTCCGGGAGTCATTTACGCTTCCGCCTGGGAGCCAGTCATTTCCAGTTCCAAGCACTGCCCTTTGGTCTCACCACAGCCCCTAGGGTGTTCACCAAGTGTCTGGCAGTAGTGACAGCTCACTTGAGAAGTCTAGGATTCCAAGTGTTTCACTATCTAGACGACTGGCTCTTTACTGGCACCTCCAAGCATCTATTAGTTCGGGCGCTTATGACCACAGTCAGTTTGGGTCATTCACTAGGAATCACGTTCAATTGGGGAAAATCTGTGCTGCAGCCGTCTCAGCGTATTACCTTTATAGGCGCAGAGTTAGACACAAGAAGAATGCGGGCATTCTTGCCGGTAGAAAGGATTCAGGTCCTGCAGTCTCAGGTCCAAACCTTGTTACCCAGATCACGAGTTCAGGCCAGACTGATTCTGCAGTTATTGGGCACGATGGCCTCGACTATTCTTCTAGTCCCCTTAGCCAGGCTGCACATGCGGGTGCTGCAATGGCTACTGTCGGTTCAATGGTCCTTTCAGGAACTCCCCTTGAACCATCAGGTCCAGATTACGGAAATTTGCCGTCGGGACCTACGTTGGTGGCTGCTTCGGTCCAACCTGGACCAGGGGCGACCCTTTGTTCTTCAGCCTCCCGTCACCACGGTGACCACGGACGCCTCCCAGATAGGGTGGGGGGGGGTCATTATCTGGACAGGTCTGTCCAAGGCACGTGGCAGGTTCACGAAACGCACTTACATATCAATATCCTGGAAATGAGAGCGGTGCTACTGGCGTTGCAAGCACTTCATCATGCTCTTCCCCGGGGTACTATTGCGATCCTATCCGACAACATGTCGGTAGTCTGGTACATAAACAAGCAAGGCGGAACCAGGTCCTACCCTCTTTGCCGAGAGGCCATGAGAGTGTGGCATTGGGCGATTGCTACCCAGTGTTTCCTAGTGGCAACGCACATTCCGGGGAAATACAATGTGATTGCAGACAGGCTGAGCAGGACTTTCCTGTTGCCCCACGAGTGGTCCCTCAACGACAGAGTGGCTGCAAACATCTTCGCCAAGTGGGGCCTCCCTTGTTGCGACTTGTTCGCCAGCCCTCACAATGCGAAATGCAGGGAGTTCTTCACTCTGACTCACTCTCAGGGGCAGATTCCCAGGGACGCCCTAGCTCACAGTTGGCCCCCCGGTCTACTCTACGCCTTCCCTCCGGTTCCCCTTCTCCCGAAGGTGATACAGAAGGCGATTTATCTAGGAAGCGACATGACTTTGATCGCTCCACACTGGCCTCGTCAGGTTTGGTTCCCCTTCCTTCTGAGGTATGCGGTGGAAGGCCCATGGTTTCTGGACCTGGTGCCCGACCTGTTAACTCATCAGTTGGGACATTCTCACCCATCCCTCAGGTCCTTGAGGTTGGCCGCTTGGTTACTCCACTTCCAACCTTAGTCAGAGATAACTCTCTTTCTCCAGACGTCATCCACATTTTGTCCTCTTCTCACAAACCTTCCACTATTAAACTGTATTCCAGCAAATGGAAGAGGTTTGCTCTTTGGGCCCAGCAACGAGGTATAGATCCCCTTACTGCCCCAGTACCTCAGGTTTTAGAATTCCTGGCTTCTTTGTTTCATTTGGGCTCTTCAGTTTCCACAATTAAAGTCCAACTGGCAGCTATCTCTAATTTTCATGTCTCTTTTGAGCCTTCCTTAATGGCAAACAGGCTTTGCAAATCTTTCCTTAAAGGAGCGTGGCTCCTTCGGCCCCCAATAGCCCATCCTGTGCCCCCTTGGGACCTGAATATGGTTCTAGCTTCTTTAACTGCTCGCCCCTTTGAACCAGCAGCTACTTGTGATATAAAATTTCTATCTTGGAAAACCGCCTTTTTGGTGGCAATAACCTCTGCCAAGCGGGTTTTAGAGTTTCAGGCTCTCTGTTCTAATCCTCCTTATTTGACCTTTCACAAAGACAGAGTGTCCCTCAAGTTAAATCCCTCTTTCTTGCCCAAGGTAGCATCCCCCTTATGCATTCAACAATCCTTCGAGCTCCCTGTATTTTTTCCCAAATTCTCCAATAGCGCAGAATGTATTTTCCATCAGTTGGATGTTTACAGACAACTGCGTTTTTATTTAAGTAGGACCAATCAGACACGAAAGTCAGATCAGCTGTTTGTGTCCTTTGCGGAAAATAGGTTGGGTCAACCGGTGGCTAAAACCACCATAGCCAAATGGATTAAAGATTGCATCTCCTTCATTTATTCACGGTCTGGCAAAGAGCTACCTTCCCAGGCAGGGCTCATTCTACCAGGGCAATGGCTACTTCTGTAGCATTCCACTCCAAATTATCGATAGATGATATCTGTGCGGCCGCTACCTGGACTTCTCCGCACACCTTCATTTCTCATTACAAGATAGATGTGGCTTCTCGAGGTAGAGCTTCCTTTGGTTCCACAGTTCTCAGGAGTGTTTTCCAATGAGCCACCCGGGATTTAGGTGCTAGGGACGCTATCCCATCAGTTATGAATGTAGGCGAGATAGGATCCCATTACATCTTTTAGTTATGTACTTACCATAACTTCAGATGTATGGGATCCATCTCGCCTACATTCATAATGCACTCCCTCCTTCCCCCTTCCCATTGGATTTAGAGGGAATGTTGCTACTTACTGAGTTTTTCTCTTGAAGGACTTTAGTTTGCTGGTATGTCTGTGTCTGGATGTAGGTATGAAAGCGAACAAACAAGATCTGGGGAAGCAGGCGTGGTGCATTCTGGGATAAGGGGGTAGCCCAGCCAATTAGAGACTTTGTTCTAGTATATAGTGGCCGAGTCGGAGCCGATGGATCGGCTCCGAACCCATCAGTTATGAATGTAGGCGAGATAGATCCCATTCATCCGAAGTTATGGTAAGTACATAACTAAAAGATACCGGTGTCTGAGCCTATACCACAGCACATAGCCTGTGAGAAGGACTCTGTCTCAGAGTTAGTTGTCCAGAGTTCCAGTTCCAGAGGAAGTTCAGAGAATATTCCCATTCCTGTGATGAATCCAGAAGTTCAGGTTATGAATTGTTCACCAAAGACTGTCCCTGTTAAGCCCAGTCCAGATTGTTATGTTACAAGATCTTGTTGCATCTCCAAATCATGTTATAGATACACGGCAACTTGGATATGAACATTGTGGTTGTTTACAATGTCTGTAGTCATGCATGTGTAACTCCAATGTTATTTTCAATTAAGGGCAATCGTTTTAAGAGGGAGGATGTAGAACAGTGTGTTTGTGTGTGTGTGTGTGTGTGTGTGTGTGTGTGTGTGTGTGTGTGTGTGTGTGTGTATCTTTAAGAAGCTATCTAAGGGCTTGCACAAGTGTGTAAATACTGAGCACATGCGAGCCTGACTGCCATTTTGTAGTAAGGTGTTGAGATGTAAGCATGTATGTCTGTAAGATCTGTCTGTTGATCAGTTTGTTTATATATTGTGATGCTACTATCCATCTTGATGTGTTTCTATGTAATAAAGCATCTAAACGAACTACCCTGCCTGTTCGTCTTCTGTGTTAGAGAAGGACGAGCGAGACAGGTGTTTTTTTGTTTGTATTGACTTGTGTTTTTAATGTGATTATGCCTGAGATAGTGTGGGCCTGTGAGGGCTTATTTGCATTCACTATGGAAAGATAGACCAAACAGGTGTTAAGAAGCACAAGAGATGCAGGTACAATTCCCCCAAGGACCCACACATCCTTTGTGTTTGTCTAGGATCTTCTCACATGGACAGTGATTGCTCCTTTTGTAAAAAAAAAATCTTTCCTGCACTCTTGCAGATAGGAAAAGCAAACTGGCCATATAAGGTCTTCTTTGTGCCTATATGGTATCATTGGCGCTCTCCACCTCACGGGATTATGATATGGCATCAGCCAGAGCAATCAGGCCTGAGAAAAAGGAGTTTAAAAGGCAGGCAGAGGGCAAGGATCTCCATGTCTTGAAGAAATGTACGTCCCCCAAAGTTCCCAGGGACTTCACCCTCTATTAGTCAGGAAACTTGTCTGGATTGAGGCATAGTTGAGTCATATTACTTTGCAGTGCAACAAGTCATGCCAGCCATATCATTGCCTCCTTCTCTGTACCAGTCTTCTGATACCACAGATTCAGTGCAGAGGACAGGTAGCTTCTTGTTCAATCAGAAGTTATCTAGATTGATGCCGTCCAGGTCAACCTCAGTTTCTTTTTTGTGCTCCTACAAGTCCCTTAGGAGCTCAACACCACTTCATCAGGAGCAGATGAAGTCAGCTTTTGTCAAGACACTGCTTTGATATGGTCTCATCTTGGCAGCAACTGTACCCGCAGTGAGCTGAGAAGCACTGTCCACAGTCCAGGAAACCATTCCTTTTCCAGGCTTTGTGTGACGATATCCCTGCCCTGGGCCAGCAGTCAAGGAGACTCCCTCCCCACTGACTCCGTTGAGGGACGGTCACTAAGAGTAAAGATGGATTCACACAGTATTTTCAGATCTAGCTCCCTGCACCAAGCACAATTTCCCTTAAGAGCAGGGAGCACTCTCCAGATTTGGGGCTGGACTTTCTATCTTTCTCAAGGCCAACACAAAACTCCACACTGACCATCATGGAGCTCTGTATCCCTGTTCTCAGTAGCTGACACACGCTTGAATATTTGAGTTTTACACACACATACACACCTGGGAAAAGCTGGCACAGATTTACTTGCTGTGCTCCTTTCTGCCCAGACTCAGACATAATCAGGCTGCCACCAGTGAACTATTTTAATGATCTTACAAAAGGTACCCAGTTATACTGTGTGCAATTAATAATAATAATGGAAAGTGGCCAGAGCAGCAAGGCTTTCAGGAGCGGCCACGGTGTAACCAAAATAAGCGTAAGTACTCTCAAGATGGTGGTGGTGCTGTGGTAGCGTTGTTGCCTCACAGTAAGACGCTGTCTAGTTCGATTCTAAGCTAGAGCGTCTTCTGCGTGGAGACATGCGTGAATGGGCGTACCTTCGTTGAAGGTTGTGCGTCAGGGCTGGTAACTCTGGACGTAAAAATCAACTACCAATCATTAGCAGACCGGAGTTCCGCTGTGGCGACCCCTAACCGGGAAAAGCCGAAAGACACAACAACTCTCGAGATGTTAAAAGCATTCTCTAAAGGACCAGCAACAGTAAAATGTATTAAAATATTTAATAATAAATAATAAAACAGAAGTAAGAGAATACTGAATACAATAAACAACAGAGTTCAACCACAGAGATTTAAAAAATAATACAGTTGGATAGCTTCTCATGGTTGCAGGAAAAAAAACTAAAGAATGTACTGTTCCCTGAATGCTCAGTAAAGCAAGGCAGACTGATATGTGCTGTGTGTCTTACCACAGCAGACTGACTGAATCTCATACTAACTGACTGTGTGGATATGTGAGATATAAATCTTTTCAGAAAGCTTTCCCGTCAGATTCTAAAGTGCTGCTATGAAGGTTCCGAAGAGTTCTTCTTGTTAGAGGATGACATCACCTCTGGTAACCTGAGTCTGGTACAATACACACACAGAGCTTTTCTAAGATCTGTGGCAGCATCTGAAAGCTATAACACAATTTCAGACTTTCCACCCTTATAGGCTTCTCTGATAAAACATTCACATTTGATCAGTTACAGCAATACAACCCAATATACAATTATATATTTTTAACACAAGCAGCTTTACAAAAAATATATATATATTTTATTTTTTTTTTTAAACACCAACATCTGTACAAATCAGAGAAATAATCAAATGACATCAACTTTTTTTTTTCCATAAAACTCCAGCTGACTATGCTGGCGTATTTACACCTGTACTTACCCTACTCTCCCTGGCACAGATGGCACTGCCACATATCATTACACGCCCCCCCCCCCCCCCGAAAACTCAAGCTAGTTTTTCAAGTGACCCTGAAAAAACACTGCTTGAGAGAAATGGGCCTGTCTGGCAAAACATTAACCTATACCCTCTCTTGAGATCTCATCTGAATTGCCATTTTCTTATACAACAAATTCTTTGTAATCTGGACTAGCTAACAAAGGGGGTCCTCCAAAAGCTCCTTTAAGCTTTTGGAATGCCTGTTCGCAGGCTGGGGTTCACAATATCTTATCCCTCAGACACCTCCTGCCACCCACTACAAATACTCTGCACAAGGGCCTCTATATCATGGTAAGGCTTCATCATGTACATGGTACAGTTTGTGCCTCTGCCTCGTGCCTAGCAGGTTTACCATGTAACTAACATCACTGACCTTCCTTACCATTTTGAAGGGCCCCTCCTAAGCTGATTGCAGATTATTGTGTTTGACAGGAGTGAACACCATAACCTGCTCTCACACAGCATACTCTCGAGCTCGAGCATTCATGTCATACCAGTCCTTTCTGCTTTTTCCCTCCTGGTAGGTTCTCCTAGGCCAAACCCATGAGCTCCCTAAAGCTTGTCCTGAAGTTTAGGACATATGCCACAACAGACTCCTTGTGGGATTCACACTTACCCTCCCACTCATCATGGATCAAATCTAAAGGCCCCCCTCACACTCTACCCATACAGCAACTCAAAGGGTGAACAACCAGTGGATTCCTAGGGTATCTCTCTGTATGCAAACAGCAGATTGGGCAGATATTTGTCCCACTCCCTCTTAAACTGGCCTGCAAATGCCTGTAGCATAGTCTTTAGTGTAGAGTTTAACCTCTCCACAAGACCCATAGCTACCCTCTGAAATGGCTCCTCAGTCACAGGCAAGCTTTGACCTTATATTAGGTTCAGGTTCATAGGTTCATAGGTTAGTACTAAGCTAACTGCCCTTACGAACAATTGTAAGCCTAGCCAGTTATCCCTTGTGAGACTCAAACCCTGCACCTTGTGTTTGTAAGGCAAACACCTTAACCATTAGGCCACCCTCCCATTTTTTGGCATATCCCTCACGGGATAACTAACCTGTGTAAATAGTAGAATGGGTATGATGACATGATGTCCAATCCTGTAGATATCTGGACACAAGTCAGAATGTGAAGTAGAGTTCCAAGACACTGTCCAGACCTAAGTGGTCATGCATAACCTACTACCCAGGATAAAACACCTTCCCGTGATGCACGTGTCCCGACACGAATAGGCGGGAGAATATATTGCACACATTCGCATAGTGGCAAATGGTAGAAGGGTGAGGAAGACATCGATGTTAACAGGATAAACCTGATCAAGTGTGAGGGATACTTACTGTGTGCAGGCATGACCGACCATACCCGTCAACCTGTGTGAGCTAGATATCTGGACAGAGCCGTGAATACAAGTGAGACAAAGGTCCAAAAGCAGGGACAATTTGTAAAGATAGCTCTTAGAAACATAGAAATATGATAGAATAACAGTTTGCACAATGGCATTAATGTCTGGAGTATGAAGTCTGAAACCCAACAGTCTGCCAGCATGTTCCGACTTAAGTCAGTAATGCTGAGCCAGAACACAACAGCATATTACAGAGGTCCGTACCATACCACTCAACTGTCCAGATATTCGCAGAATGACCATAGTGTTGCCTCATATTCTTGTTGTGTGCCTCCAACAATCTGCACATGTCTGGTAAATAGCTGAGGATTGACGTCACTAAATAATGAGAACTATTTTGAGTTTAAGACTCCACATCCTGCAGAAAAGTCATGCTAATGCAAAACCTAGTATTCTATCAACGTTCTAAGATTGTAAGAGCAATAGTTAAAATGTGTTCCTATTAGTCCCCCCACCATGTAGGTTTTGCGCAGATTAGTTGCTCTAAGAGGTTGAGAGGTATGGTCCGTACATATTTACATTAACAACCCTTCACAATTGTGTAATATGCAACTGCATACCTGTAGTCACTTCATGTCCAAGATAATAATCCTTGTATGACTGAATACAGGTAATAGTCAAATGTGAATGGGAACATCCCTCACCGTGGAGTATGGACTGCAACAACCCCACCCATAATATGTATTGCCAAAAGAATAAGCTGCTGACAGGTGCCCAAACACCTGTGTCTATAAACACAGGTAAAAAATTCATAATAAGGAGAAACTCCCTGTCCATATGCTTCGTCTGACATTTGAACTCGGCCAGGGAAGTTCCCTTCACCAGGCGGACAAGCCTAAACCCAGATAACTACATGAACACCCCGACTCCCGTGCCTTGCCTACCTTTTGTCACTGCTCATAGGTCCTGCAGTACCCTGTTACATCCTTCGCAATCCCAGGCCAATCAAAATTCTGGATAATACAACTCTTGGTACGCTTTATGCCCATATGACCTGCAAAAGGAATGTCATGGGCTGTGGCTAGATGTGCCGGATGGTAGGCTCTGGGCATTACCAACTGCTGTATTACCTGACCCTCTAGCCCTCCCTCAAGGGTCCACTCTCTGTACAGTAGTTCTTTGTTCCAGTATACAGACTCCCCTTTTCCTTGAGAATCATGTACCTCCTTAGCTACCTCCCTCAAGCCTCGTTATGGAGGGTCCGAAAGCTGAGCCAAACTCAGTTCTGCCACAGTGATCCTTCCCAGCTCCCTTTCCACTGGAAGCCCAGTCTCGTCTCATTCTCAGCCTGGTTACTACCACTGATCTCAGTCTTTGCAGTCACCCTGTCCATGGGAACATCAGTACCTAACAGCAGCTGTGGCTCACTTTCAGGCTTACTGCTGCAAGGTAGCTTCCTCCCCGAAATAGCCACTTCACCAGCCCCAGATTCAGGTGTGGGATCTGTCTGGGTCTCCACCAGACTACCTGACCCACATGCCTGTCTCCAAGCCTCACTGCATGTATCTGAATGCACACAAGGTACTGCATTATCAAATTATTCTCTATCAAGACATCTGCAGGGATATCCTCAAACACACCTGCCTGCTTGCTCCCTTTTCCACCCTCCCAGTTTAGGTGAACCCTGGCCAAACATATTTGGAATGGGGTCCCCCCCAAATCCCTGACTGGTGTGGACTGCCCAAGCAAGTACTGCTCCTCCTTAACTACTGCAGGCTTCACAATGGTTATGTCAGAGACTGTCTCTCTTTTAGCAGTGACCTGTCTTCCATCCACTAAGATAGGATTCAAACTCGGGTGATAATTTGGTACCCCTGTTATCTCCAGACAACTTACTACTGGCATGCTGTTATTCCCACTTGCTGGCTCCTTCACCTTTTGTTCCCCATTTTGACTCAATGGACATTTGTATGTTACATGGCCCCTCTGGTTACATTTAAAATGTCTAACCCTGGGTCCTGGCCGTGCACCTGAACAAGTGGCTTCCTCTGCTACCAGTGTACTCTTTTGGGGTGGTTTAGGCTGTCCACCATGGGTTCCCCTATAACCATGTGCAGTGCTGGGTATCTCCTTCTTGTGCAGTGATGCCCTGCCTGCTGAGTAGAGATCCCCTTTTCTTCCCAGCTCATTGGCAGAGTTACATTCCCAGTCTGACGACCAGATTGTCATGTCCTCAGGCAAAATGCTAATGGCTTGTTCCCTCACCAAAAGGTCTGCCAGCCCTTCAAAAGTGGTGACCTGACACCCACTCACCCACCCATGAAAGTAGGTGCTTAACTCAGCAGTGTAATCACATACACTTTCATCAGCCTTGTGTCTATGCCCACAAAACGTTTTTCTGTAAACTTCAGGTGTTAACTTAAAACATTCTAGTAAGCATTGTTTAACCTTAGCATAGTTTAAGTAATCAGTATCAGACAATTTAGAAACAGCAGTTGTAGCTATGCCATGGAGTAAGGGGGTCAGGAACTGTACCCAGAGCCCTTGATCAGCATTATACTGTTTACATGCCTTTCAAATATATGAATAAAACTATCAAAATGATCATCCTCTGTAAACTGTGGATGAAGTTTACTGACCTTTATTGCTTCTGGGATCTGGTTATTCCCCTCCACATTACATCCATGACCCTGCTAAAAAGTCAGCATCTACCTCTCATATTGGTGGTGTTTCTTATTTTCTTGGCACTGTTTCTCACTTTCTTCAGCCTCTGAACGCCGCAGTCTGTCTTCGACCTCCAAATGCCACAGTCCCTCTTCAACTTCCAAATGCTGCAGTCTCTCATGTTCGTCATCTTCCAAATGATGATTCCAACTCCATCTGTTTTGCCTCCAGTTCAAGTCTCTTTAAATCCATCATATTTTTAAGTCCTCTGAGGAAAAGGTGAACTGTCCTGTTTCTGAAGACTGCACATCCCCATCAGCAGACTGGATGCCTTCCAGGTTGCTGGTTTGTGCTACAGCTGTGACCAAGGCTGAAATCATCTCCTGTTTAGTCAGCCTGGCATGCTTCAGTCCTTTGGCTTTGCACACCTTGGCAACTAGTTCTTTGTCAGCTTGCTATGATCCTGTGCTGACATCATTCCATGACTAAACTAACAAAAATATATAAAACTGTTTTGGAAGTGAAACTCTGTATGTTTATCTTGTGGCTGCTGAGAGTACACACACCTTCAGTGACAACTGCTCACCGGCTACTGAAGTTCAATTAAAATCCCATCCAGCTGCCTCCAGTATGTGACGTTGCCCCTACTCTGGGCCGGAAATCAAGGAGACTCAATCCTCAACACTGACTCTGGTGAGGGACGGTCACTAAGAATAAAGATGGATTTACACCGTATTTTCAGATGCAGCTCCCTGCACCAGGCACAATTTCCCTTAAGAGCACACAGGGAGAGCACTCCAGATTTGGGGCTGAACTTTCTTACTCTCTCCAGGCCAACACAAAATTCCACACAAACCACATTGGAGCTCTGTGTCCCTGTTCTCAGTAGCTGACACGTACACACTTGAATATTTAATTTTTAAACTCAGACATGCACACCTGGGAAAAGCTGGCACACATTTACTAGCTGTGCCCCTTTCTGCCCAGACTTAGAGGTAATCAGGCTGCCACCAGTCAGCTATTTTAATGCTCTTGTAAAGGGTACCTGATTATACTGTGTACAGTTAATAATAATGGAGTGTAGCCAGAGCAGCAAGGCTTTCAGGAGTGTCCACAGTGTCACCGAAATAAGCATACATACTCTCAAGATATTAAAAGCATTCTCTGAAGGGCCAGCCACAATAAAATGTATTAAAGTATTTAATAATAAATAATAAAACAAAAACAAGAGAATACTGAATACGGTAAACAAGAGTTCAGCTGCAGAGATTTCAAAAATAATACAGTTGGATAGTTTCTCACGGTTACAGAAAACAATACTAAACTATTCTTACTAGATGTCCCTGTCTAGCTACAGAATTACTGTTGTCTGACTACTCACTAAAGGAAGGCAGGATGATATGTGCTGAGTGTCTTACCACAGCAAAAGCCAGATGATCTCTCTCTGTCTCACTCTCTCAGACTGACTGAATTTCACACTGACTGATTGTGTGGATATGTGAGATATAAATCTTGTCAGAAATCTTTCCTGTCAGATTCTAAGGTGCTGCTGTAAGGGTTCTGAAGAGTTCAGCTGGTTAGAGTATGAAATCACCGCTGGTCACCTGATTCTGGTACAATACACACACTGAGCTTTACTAAGATCTGTGGCAGCATCTGAAAGCTGTAGCACAATTTCAAACTTTCTACCCTTCTAGGGTTCTCTGATAAAACATTCACATTTGATCAGTTACAGCAGTACAACCTAATATACTTTTATACATTTTAAACACGGGTATCTTTGCAAATATATATATATATATATATATATATATATATATATATATATATTTTTTTTTTTTTTAACACCAGCATCTGTACAAATCAGAGAGATAATCAAATGGCATATTTTTTTTCACAACACCCCCAGCTGGCTGTGCTGGCATATGTACACATGTACTTCCCTACTTTCCCTGGCACAGATGGCACTACCACATATCTTCATATCTTGTTTCAGTGCCAGCAGTGCTAGAATTGACTCCATCTTCTACACTGGTCTGTGTGATATGGGCTGGTACTGCTTTTCTTCTCCTGTGCCATTGATTCCAGTAAAGTCTTCAGTGCCGATCATGCCAGTGCCAGGGATCACTAGGTGCCAGTTGCTAAGTGCAACAGTGGTTTTGACACTGTTCTTTGTTGTGGCTTTATTGCAGTTGTCCTTTATGTTTGAACTCTCAATATTTAAAAAAAAAAACAAGTAATCTCCATGGTATCCCCGAAGTCTCAAAACAACAAACTAAACAAGTATAGTGGGTCCAAAAACAAAACAGTGTAAGAAACTTCTCTGTGTGGAAGATTTTCAGTCCATATATCTCTAGTTAATCACTGCATATTAATCAATTCAGACAATAGTAGTAAAAGTAGCGAACTTAAACTTGTCTTAAGTAAAAAAATATATATATATATATAAAAAATATATAATTGTACAGAATTACTAAGTATTCGAAAGTAATCCAAGCAAGGCAGGCAGTCTGTTTCCAGTCGAAAATCCTTTATTAAAAATCTTTTATTAAGTAAAAGATTTCCAACTGGAAACAGACTGTTGGCCTTGCATGGATTACTTTTGAATACTTAGTAATTTTGTACAATTATATATTTTTTATTTTTATTTTTATTTTTTTTTTTTACTTAAGACAAGTTTAAGTTCGCTACATCTACTACTACTGTCTGATCTGATTACTATACAGTGATTAACTAGAGATATATGGAGTGAAAATCTTCCACCCAGAGAAGTTTCATAAACTTTCAATATTTAAAGACTCAGTGCTGAAAGTTCCCATCATGTCTCAGGCTTTGGAGTCTTAAGTTGACACCGTCTCATGCAGTCACCACCTGTCAGTGCTTACTTCAGCTTCAGTTGTTCTGTCAATTTGGGCTCTGATTCTTTTGGTGAATATGATGGAGAAGAGGAGAGCAGAGAGAAGCTGTATGCAAGGATTAGCAAGAAGGACACAAATTCTGCCCTGGGACACCTCTAAAGATGTGGCCTTTGACAGTGGGAGATATAGACCTAGACTGTTGCCATCCTGGGTACCCTTTTCGCAGGAGAGGTCAGATTACTTTCTTCTTTGCCCCCTTAAAAGAGGAAAGCACCTTGACTCCCATTCTGCATCCCCCTCTCTGGCTACAGATCTAGATGATAGGGTGGTTTCTGTCAAATCCCCTCCATGGATACTCTTATAGCAGCATCTTGTAAATGATGAGGCAGAGGGAATCCTATCCCAGAGACCCCCACCTCTCTAGTGGAAGAGATCTTACAGGAGGCCTACAAGTTTTCTCTCCTGTGGCTGCCAGACAAGCTGGTAGACATAGTTTGTTTCAAGGCTTAGAAGGAACCGGACATGGCAGTGCACCCAGAAGGACAGACAGTACTGGAGCAAGGTCCTCATGTGATCCCCTTAGTGGTAATGTCAGCTACAGAGAGATATCCAAGAGGACGTCCACTTAGGCTGTTCATCCACTGAACGAAGAATCCAGACTGGATGGGCTTGAGAAGTGGGTGTATTCTTCAGGTAAGTTCTCCATTAGAGCTCTGAGCTACATGACATAAATGGTTAGATTTCAAAGAGGTGTAGCAGAAAAAAACAGCTGACAACCTGAAACAGCTACGAAAGCGCAAATATCAGTTGCAGTTAGAATTAGAAGTAGTTTGAACTCTCGATATTTAATGTCTCAGTGCTGAACATTCCCATCATGTCTCAGGCTTTGGAGTCTTAAGTTGACACCGTCTCACGCAGTCACCGCCTGTCAGTGCTGACTTCAGCTTCAGCGGTTCTGTCAATTTGGGCCCTGATTCTTTCTGTGAGTATGATGGAGAAGAGGAGAGCTGAGAGAAGCTGTTTACAAGTATTAGCAAGAGGGACACAAATTCTGCCCTGGGACACCTCTAAAGATGTGGCCTTTGACAGTGGGAGATATAGACCTAGACTGTTGCCATCCTGGGTACTCTCTTCCAAGGAGAGGTCAGATGACTTTCTTCCTTGCCCCCTTAAAAGAGGAAAGTACCTTGACTCCCCTTCAGCACCCCCCTCTCTGGATACAGATGTCGATGATAGGGAGGTTTCTCTCAAATCCCCTCCATGGATACTCTTATAGCAGCATCTTGTAAATGATGAGGCAGAGGGAATCCTATCCCAGAGACCCCCACCTCTCTATTGGAAGAGATCTTACATGAGGCCTACAAGTTTTCTCTCCTGTGGCCGCCAGACAAGCTGGTAGATATACTATAACGACCAAAACAAAATGACCCGTGAAAAACAGCTCTACTTTCCAAACACTTTTAATCACAGAACACACTTCTCTTAGCGCCTCGGCCGTAGCCTTTACAGAGTAAAATCTTTTATTGTTAAAGGGTTTCTTATTTATACACTTTCTGTTAGTTAATTAATTAATTAATTAATTAATTAATTAATTAATTAATTAATTAATTAACAATTAAGTTATCACAATTATTCAATACTCTTCTTAAAGTTAAAAAAACATTATATAAAACTATGCCAATTACATTCCTTATTCATACCCTTAGGTATGAGTGTGTCATATTTCATTATTAAAATAGATTCCTTCTGTCTCAACACATATTTCAATGACTCTACATTTCCATATTGTAATATTACTTGTTCCAAAACTGTTACTTTCATGGTTTTTATATCACCATTATGTTCTTTATTAAAGTGTTCAGCTACAGGACTGAGAATTTTATTATTTCTAATGTCTCTCACATGCTCTTTTTTCCGGTCTGCCAATGATCTTTTTGTTTTCCCTATGTAACATTTATTACAAGGGCACATTAAACCATAAGTCACACCTTTACTATTGCAAGAATACGTTCCCAATGTATTAAAACTCTTTCCCCCTATTTTCTCTATTTTTGTTATTATATGCTGGCATACTGAACATTTGCCACAGGGAAATGTTCCTTTTATCCCCACATTCATCAGCATTTTCTCTATAGGTCTTCTATATTTTGCATGCACCAGAAAATCCTTTAAACTTCTTCCCCTTTGATAAGAAATTCCTAACTTTATTCGTGGCAATGACAGCACATCCCTTATAGTTTGTTCCCAATATTCCTTAACCACTTCTGTCAATCTATGGGAAAATAAACTATATTTAGTAACAAAAAACATATTCTCCTTTCCAGATGTCATTTCTACAACTTCTTTCCTTTTTTTATATCCACCTACATTGACTCTTGTCCCAACTTGACATCTGGAAAGGAGAATATGTTTTTTGTTACTAACAAACATTGTGGTTTTGGAAATCCTAACAGCTCCAGCATAGACAACAGCATGACCGGCATTTCTGAGGAAAGGGGAGACTTCCAGTCTAGTCGCTATCCTAAAGGCAGAAGTAGTCTCAGTCATTAGGGTTCAAGAGGATCCATTCAAAGATTTTGCCCTTGTGAATTCTGAAGGGCTGCCTGATTTTCCTGCTCTGGAGGCAGTTGAGGGCCCTTTTTCCTTGCAACTTTTGGCATGGCCGACCGTCACAATGGACAAGTGAGAAAGAAACATATCCAGAAGGTACTTCTGTTCCCTTTTTGAAGTGACCCAAAACTGTCTTCTTTCCCCACAACTGTTCCATCACAACATAGAGAAACAGCCTTGAAGGAGATCCACAGCTTTCTTCAGAAAAGATCCATCAAGGAGGTTCCACTAGACCATTGAGTATCCAGTTTTCCCAACAGATTTTTTAGTGCCCAGGACAAAGGATCTTAGGCTGACTGTTGACATAAGTTGGCTTAACAGATTTGTAAAGGATTCCTTCCAGATGGTCTCAGTGCAGTCCCTACTGCTGTGTCTTCAAGTGGGAGATTGGATGTGCTCCCTGGCTCTTCAAGATGCCTACCTGTATATAAAGACAGCGAAGACAAACAGAATATTTCTCTTCTTCAAGGTGGGAGCCAGTTGTTGCCAGTTCTGGGCATTTTGGACTCACCACAACCCCCCCTGTGTTTAACAAACGCATAGCTCCAGTTCCAGCTCATAGGTGTCTTTCAGGAGTATGGATTTTCACATATCTAGACAGTTGGCTCCTAAAAGCCCAAACTAAGGAGCAACTTCTCTTAGCAAGACAATACTTGCTCCTGATCTGCCTGTCACTTGGGAATCAATGTCAATGTGGCCAGGTATCGGCTGGAGCCCTCTCACAATTTAATCTTTATAGGTTGCCAGGTGGACACCGTCAGCCAACTAGCAACGTTACACCAAAAAAGGCTCTTGTCTATAATCTCAAAAGTCAGGGATCTATAGCAAGAAAGCCAGCCCTCTGCTGTAGCACTGCTCAGAATGTTGGGACCCCTGGCATCTTCAATTTAAATCGTACCTCGTGCCCACTTCAGCATGTTGATATTGCAATAAACTCTTTTGAATTGGTGGAATCAGTCTTCACAAACTATGGATCACAAGAATATCAAGAGCTTACAGCAGGAGTTTATGCTAGGGAACAGACCCTCAGAGTCTTTCAGCAGGAATGCCCTTGGTAAAACCACACCCAAATGTCACAGTAAACAAGGATGCATCTGTAGTGGGGTAGTGGGGGAAGAGGCTCTGTTGCATATCACTGATCTCAGTCCTCCTGGCATTGCAGGTGTTCTAGGACTTGCTATCTCTGGGTGTAATATCCATACTATTGGACAATATGGCAGTGGTGTGGTACATAAGCAAGAAAAAACGTGTTCCTGTCCCTTGTGCAGAGAAGGGATGAGGGTATGGGAATGAGCCATATTAACATAGAGCTTTATTTCAGCAATGCACTTTCCTGGGTCATCCAGTGTAATAGTAGACAAACTGAGCAGACAAATTCTCTTGCCTCATGAATGGTCTCTAATCAACAAGGTGGACTTCAGCATTTTTTGGAGATAGGGAAATCCTTGCTGCAGTCTTTTTGCTTTGTCTTGCAACACCAGCTATCCACAGTTCTTCAGCATAGTCCCTCAAATGGGACGATACTAAGAGATGTAGTCTCCAGTGATTGATGTCTGGGTCTCCGCTATGCTTCTCCTCTCTTACATTAATACCAAGACTCCTTCAGAAAACCAAAGCACAAACCATTCACCAAGCTCCATTCTGGCCTCTCCAGGAAGGGTTTCCCCTTGCTGTGGCCTCATCTAAAGAAGAATCTCCTTCTACTCGTTTGCCCGTTAATGCTGACAAATTTAGTCTGTCAGTCTCATCCAGACATTCACTCCTTTAATCTAACAACATTGATGTCCTTCAAGGATGCATCTGCAGTCCTTACAAATGGGTTGTCCTGTCGTCAGGCAGCCCTTCGGTCGGCCGGATTCCAAAGTCTGAGTCTGGCCTCGGCTGGTGTCGCACTTCACCCGACGTCATAGCTGCAGTTATTCGGGTATAAAGGCATCAGCCGACGCCATTTTCCTCAGTCTTTCTTGCCGCGTGGCGCCCGAAGCAGAAGCTGTTCGCAAGTGCCGGTCGGTCAGAACCAGAAATTACTACTACCGAATTCTTCTACTACTACCGAAGACTTCTAAAAAGCTAAGTACCCCGTTGGGGACTCTTTCTTGCCTCAGTCGATGTCAGAAAAAGTGAATAACTGTTTAACTTGTGGGAAACAAATACCTCATAATGATTTCCACTCTTACTGCTTACCTTGTTTAGGCCCAGACCACGACGTAGCAGCTTGTCTAGCCTGTGCTTCTTTTAACCGACGGACGCTTAGACGTCGGTCGGAATTTGCTGAGGAGTTTTTCGGCTCTGATTTTGCTTACATTATGCCGTCGGATCCTCCGACTACGCAAATATCAAAAAAGCGCAAGGAAAAGGATCGACACTCCCGGTCTGCGGTTTCGGCCGAAACCGCGGTTAGGCCAACCGCGAGTGTCTCGGTTTCGGCTGAAACCGAGCAAGCGGTTCTTCCTTCAGCCGAAAACTTACCTCCTACCGAGGCCTCTTCCAACCTCGTGGAATCGGCTTCTGATTTTCCTTCTGCTCTGGCAGTTTCTCAGGAATTATCTGACACTATCCCCTTGGATATCTCCACCCCTGCACGTGGAGCTGCTAGGCCACCTGCAGCCATGTCCATTAAGGCTTTTGCCAGGGCTAAAGCAGCTAAAACTACTAAATCTGTGCCTGCTAAGACCCCCTCTCACAGGCCTAGCTCTAGTTCACAAATGCTTAGTCTAGCAGAGGATCTCATTTCTTTAATCCGGGGATCCCAATCTCACACAGACAGGGCCTCTCACCCACCTCCAGAGAAGAGGCCTAGAGCAGAGCCCCCTGAACCAGTTTCTACAGATGATTCCTCTGATGATTCAGATAATACTAACCCTCCAGCGGCTTCTTTCTCCCCTTATGAAGACTCTAATGCTGAAGAGTCCATCCCTTCTGCCTCTCCGCCTGAGGAATTTTCCTTTGGGGAAACCTTGCATGCTATGAGGGAACAATTTCAGTGGCAGGGCCAGGATTTCTCAGACTCTAGGAAGAGGCTTAGAACCTTTCTGCATTTACCACAACATAGGCCTTTAGCCATTCCTCCAGTTCTCTCTGTTGTAGATGATGCATTTAATGATGCTTGTACTGCTCCTTATTCACTTCCACCGGCCCCTGCTAAGCCCGATAGGTACTACAGGGTTCCGGATACTCATCACCATTTGTATAAGGCTCCTTTTGCAGATCCCGAGACTATCTCCCAGGGTCCTAAGGCTGTAGCAGCTACCTCTGCCAAAAACCCCCTCCCCTCTGAAAGGGTATCCAGGTCCTTAGAGAGATGGGGTAAAAAAGTTTACACTTCTGCAACTCTTTCAGCTAGAGCATTGAACTGTCAATTCCACATGATCCAGTATCAAGAATTTATGCTAGACCAGTTAACCAAAAAGTTGTCCTCAGATGAACCATTAGACAAAAAATCTGTTCAGGAAATGGTACATAACATTCAGCAGGTCAGTAACCATTCCTTAAAATGCGGCTATGATGCACTGGAAGCTTCCTTCAGATCAGCCATGACTGGCACAGTTATCAGAAGGCATGCATGGTTAAAAGAGCAGGCCTTACCAGACCATGTGAAATCCAAATTACTAGATGCTCCCATGGACAAGGTCAATTTGTTTGGCTCTCCTGCACAACAGGTGCTGAAGAAGATGGAAGAGAAGGCAAAATCTGTCCAAACAGTGAAAGATTTCTTACAGGTCCAACCTCCAAGGTTTAGCAGGAATTGGCCCTCCAAGAATTGGTCCTTTCCAGACTCCTCCAGAGCCCAGAGAGGCAGGAATAGGCGTTCAAGAGGCCGAAGTCAATCCAGAGGTGCCTACAGGGGACGCCAGTGGCAGGGTAACAACCAGCGAGGTGCAGCCACGGACACAGCCACCACCACTACTACAGGACAATCACAGTGACTTGGTTCTAGCATCGCCTACCAGGGAACAACTAAAAGCACCCTTGGGCGGGAAGCTAGCTTTATTTTCAGTAAACTGGCATTACATCACAAGAGACAAGTGGATTTTGCAGACAATAGACCAAGGTTACAGGATTCACTTCCATACTCTACCAGGGAAGAGAGGAATGCCAAACCTACCTCCAAATCAAAAGGCAGAAGCTCTAAAACAAATATCTCAATTATTAAAAATGAGAGCTGTGGAAAAGGTACCATCTATGGAGCAAGGACAGGGATATTACTCCAGACTCTTCCTGGTACCAAGAAAAGAAAGCAAATGGAGACCTATTCTCGACCTGTCCGCTTTAAACACATTCCACATTGTTCCAAAATTCAAAATGCTGACCCTACAGCAGCTTCTTCCCATGCTGGGCAAGGAGTCTTGGCTGGTAACTCTAGATCTCAAGGAGGCATACCTGCACGTCCCCATACGACCAAATTGCAGAAGATACCTCAGATTTCTTGCAGGATCAGAGCATTATCAATTCTCAGCATTGCCCTTTGGCTTATCTACTGTGCCCAGAGTGTTCACGAAATGCCTGGCATTAGTAATTGCTCATTGCAGGCTCCAGGGAATCCAAATCTACCCTTACCTGGACGACTGCCTGATACAAGCGGACAACAAAATCAAGTTAGCAGAAGACTTGAAAAGGGTCATTTACCTACTACAAGCCCTGGGATACACAGTCAATATAAACAAGTCAAGGCTGATACCATCCCAAAGGATAACCTTCTTGGGTGCAGAGCTGGACACATCGAAGCAAATGGCATTCCTAACAGTAGAAAAACAGGAGCAACTCCCTCTATACTTCTTGGCATTAACAAAGCAGAACCATCCAACAGCAAGAAAAGTCCTGCAAGCCTTGGGCTTCATGGCATCCTGCATAATATTGGTTCCACATGCCAGAATGCATATGAGAAAGTTGCAGTGGTACCTAAGGAATTTATGGTCTCAGCACAAGCACAGCCTAGAAACCCAAATTCCAATAATTCCATGCCTGAAGCAAGAATTCCAATGGTGGGCTCAGGCCTGTCAATCAAACAAAGGATTGCCCTTCCACAACACTCAACCAAGCCAAACCATTACCACGGACGCCTCAGACCTCGGTTGGGGGGCCCACATGCTGGACAAGTGCATACAAGGCTTATGGACTCAAGACCAGCTGCACCTACACATAAATCAAAAGGAAATGCTGGCAGTAAAACTGGAAATTCAGACATTCAGACCATTTCTTCGACAAGGTCAACTGTTGATAAGGACAGACAACACCACAGTTATGTGGTACATCAACAAACAGGGAGGCACACATTCGTACCCTCTATGCCGGATGGCAATGGATCTCTGGAATGTGGCCCTGAGTTACAACGTTCAGTTACAAGCAATTTTGTACCAGGAAAAGAAAACATTCTAGCAGACATACTAAGCAGGACTACCACGGATGCCCACGAATGGATGCTGCATCCGGACATCTTCAAAACCATTACAAGAAAATGGGGACTCCCTCAAATAGACTTATTTGCATCCCCACGCAATCACCAACTAAAGAAATTCTGCACAAGAACGTACCACCCACTTGCTTGGAAGGTGGACTCCCTATCTTTCAGTTGGAAAAACCTGACAGCATATGCATTCCCACCACTTCCTTTGATGCACAAGGTGCTATTGAAGATCAAGGAGGACCGTCCAAGGATCATCCTGATAGCTCCAGACTGGCCAAGACAACATTGGTACCCATTACTGAGGAGCATGTCTCGGGAACAAATATGGCACCTACCCCTTGTTCCCTTGCTGTTAACACAGAACAACTACAACACCCTGCATCCAAACCTGAAAACACTGCAGCTAACTGCCTGGAACATTGCATAAGAACAAATAACCCAAATTTATCCCAAAGGGTAAAAGACATTATCTTGGAGGCTCGCAGACCCTCAACAAGAAAAAAATTATTCAGCAAAATGGAAAAGATATTTCATTTGGAGTACTGCAAAAGGAGAAAATGTGTCACTGGTAAACATAGCCAACATCCTGGAATACTTGGCAGAGCTCTTCCACAAAGGCCTGTCCTATTCTTCCATCAAGATTCATGCATCAGCTATTTCAGCAGAATACGACTTGGATCCTCCAGTCTTCTCACATCCTCTGCTCAGGCAGTTTCTGAGAGGAATTAAAAATGTAAAACCGCCTAGGAAGCCACCATTGCCAGCATGGGACTTGAACTTTGTGCTAGAAAAATTGACACTTCCTCCTTTCGAACCAGCAGCAACAGCAGAATTACAATACTTATCATGGAAAACTGCTTTCCTGTTGGCAATCACTTCAGCAAGAAGGGTATCTGAGCTACAGGCACTAATGGTAGTACAGCCCTTCCTGATCTTCCACCAAGATAGAGTATCCATGAGAACTAATCCTACTTTTATGCCTAAGGTGGTCTCCAGAGTATCTTTGAATCAGGCTATCCACCTACCTACATTCTTCCCCAACCCTCAGAACAGGGGAGAAAGGCTGTTGCATACCTTGGATGTGCATAGACAATTACGCTACTACCTGGACAGGACCAAGGGCAATAGGAAAACTGACCAGCTACTGGTAGCATATGCAACAGGAATGGAAGGAAAAGCAATTTCAAAACAGACAATCTCTAAGTGGATAGGAAATTGCATTAGATTTTGTTACTCCTACCATGGAAAGAAAACTCCAGAAAACATCAGGCCTCACTCTACAAGGGCTACAGCCACTACCACAGCTTTTCTACGAGGAGTGGCTACCAAAGACATTTTAGAGGCTGCTACTTGGAGCTCCGTGCATACATTTGCCAAGCATTATAATTTACCTTTATACTCCAGATCCCGAGCAGGGTTTGCCACTGCTGTTTTGCAAGGGATCTTAACTACACCATAATTTTATTTCTCCTCCTCCGCCAGTTTGGCTATGGTATTCTACCCATTTGTAAGGACTGCAGATGCATCCTTGAAGGACATAGTACAGTTTTGTACCTACCATAAATGTAGATGTCCGATAGGAATGCATCTGCAGTCAGGATTACCCACCCTCCTTCCCCTCTGTGGTACTCCTAGGGTATTTGCCCATCTTGTAGCTAGCTGGGGGAATCTATTATGGTGTATTTGTTTGTATATATGTACATACATGCCTATTTTTGTTTGCTTTCTACTATTTGGAATCATTTGCATTTATCCAAATTTAGCCTTCCTAGAGGGCACCTGGCATCTGGGGCAAGAAACACTGAGGAAAATGGCGTCGGCTGATGCCTTTATACCCAAATAACTGCAGCTATGACGTCGGGTGAAGTGCGACACCAGCCGAGGCCAGACCCAGACTTTGGAATCCGGCCGACCGAAGGGCTGCCTGACGACAGGACAACCCATTTGTAAGGACTGCAGATGCATTCCTATCGGACATCTACATTTATGGTAGGTACAAAACTGTACTTTTCTTCATTTGCAGCAATGGCCAGGAGCCACTCTTTTCTTTCACATATTACGAACCTCATCACAGTTTCTTAGAAAAACCTTCAACAAGAAGGATTTACAATGGCAAATGGAAAACATTTGCTGTTTAGGCTCAAAAGGAATAACATTATACCAAGTTTAGCATCTGTTTTAACTTTTTTTGACATACTCTTTAATGGGCCAGTTAGTCATCACTAAAAGTTCATTTGGCAGTGTTTCTTCATTTCATAATGGTTTTCAGTCAGCTTCTCTAGCTTCCCACAAAACATGTAAGGCCTTTATCAAAAGAATTCTTCATTTCCAACCTGTGGAAAAATAAGCCACTTTATGGGATCTGACTTTCACTTTGTAGAATCTAACCAATCCACCCTCTGGTCCAGCAGGTTCTGTTCTCCTAAATTTCTTGTCTTGGGAAATGGCACTGCTGGTGCGTATTACTTTTTCTAGTAGGGTTTCAGAGCTTCATGTTCTGTTCTCCCAATACCGTTACACCATTTTCCTGGTGACAGAGACACACTGTGAACCAATCGCTCCTTATATTTGTCAGTCTTCTTTCCAGCATATTCCAACAAAGGAGAATACATTCTTCACTGCCTGAATGTTCATGGACAGCTGTTGTTCTGTCTAGATTGCACCAAACACTTTTGAAAAGATGAGTAGCTCTTTGTGAAATGTTCCTTGACCGGGAAAGATTATAACATTTCAGAGATTACCTTGGCTGTTGAATTGCACATAATTTTGTTGTTCTTTTGGAAGTTGACCCTTGGCCACACGACTGAAAGCACACTTGCTAAGGGCACAGGTCATGTCCAGTGCTTCTGTCCATAATTTACCAGTGGAAGATAGAGTGGCGGATTCTACTTGATCATTCTTACACATCTTTGCTAGGCATTACAGCATGAGTCCCATCTCCAGAGCGAGTGCCTACTTTGGAGCAATCATTTTGAAAGGCTTGTTTGCTTAGGCCATTATAGTTCAGCTGGGGATTCTGTCCATTAGTTCCAGTATCTGGACAGGACCTGAGAAATTCATTAGTTGTGTACTTGCATGAGTGTTAGATTTCTTTGCTCTCTGTCCAAACACTGGAGTGACTCTCCCACTCCCTCCCTCCAAAATGACACAGTCTAAGGGACATTGCAGAGTAGTGGTTCTTTATCTTTGCTTCACTTTGGGGGATCTGTCATGCTTTCTTGTGTACACAAATCTTGATAATATATACTTGATCAGGAGGGTACATGTTAAGCAGGGGGTTATGGGTAGTGGAGGAGCTCTATTCTTTGAGGTGATTGTTGCTGGGCAAACAGCGCCAGAAGCAACTAGTTCCAGTGTTTGGACAGAGATCAGAGAAATCTAACATTCCAGGAAGTACATAATTTATGATGTGTTGTCCTATCTTGCCTTCATTCTTGCCAGGATGGGTTCGGATCTGATGTTCAGATCCATCTCAGCCTTGTGTACAAGCTCAAGGTCTTCCAATAGCTCGTTGCTAAACCCTATCCCAGGATGCACTAGGAAAGCTCCCCAGATTTCAGTTGCCGCTAAACAAGATCGGGTGGTTTCTAATGGCTCTGCCTAAGTATACTCCTTTATTGTGATAACTTTTGTGGAAAATTGCTTTTTTTGTAATTATTCTGGATTATTATTGCTTTATATAACTAGTTTGGTGCTAGTTTGTTAATTCTGCTTTGTCTCTGTTGATTTTCTTTCTGCTGTTGGCCGTCGTTTTCTGTTAAGCCTTTTTTCCCTATGCCTGCTTCTTTTAGCCCATTTTAGTTGGAGGGATCATCTTACCTTATTGTTTTCTCTAAAGTTAAAGTTAGTTTGCTTAAGTTAGAGAAGTACTTTACCCTTGGGCTGTTTAAGTTAGAGGGCTTCCTCCTTCTTTCTCTCTTCCTTCCCCTTATATTTGTAGTTGATTGTTGAACTACTGTCATAGTTGCTGTTGTTACTGTTATTGATATTGTTATTGTTAAAAAAAAAAAGGGCAGCCACAGTGGTGCAGCAGTTAGCATTGCCGCCTCACAGCAAGAGGTTCTCCGGTTTGATCTTCGGCTGGGGTGCCTTCTGTGCGGAGTCTGCATGTCCTCCCTGTGGTTGCGTGGATTTCCTCCGGGTGCTCTGGTTTCCTCCCACATCCCAAAGACATGCTGTAGGTTGATTGGACACTCTAAATTGGCCCTAGGTGTGAGTGTGTGCATGTGTGTGCCTTCTGTGGAAGGTTGGGCGCCGGGCTGGCAACTCGACACCATAAAACTCCTCTGCCAATCATGAGCGGACACGGTGATCCGCTGTGGCGACCCCTAACCGGGAAAAGCCGAAAGAAGACGAAGAAGAAGATTGTTAAAAAAAAAAAAAAATCCGTTCTTGCCTTTTTTTGCTTACTGTTATACTTTGTTTTCAAAATGCCCTCCAAAGATTCAAAACCTTCTGGGTTTAAGAAATGTGAGAAATGTAGACAGAAAATGTCCCTTACTGATAGATACACTATTTGTGTGTATTGCTTTAGGAGCTGTCCATCTCCAGGAGTCTTGTTCAATATGTCACTCCTTCAATCACAGTGCTCTTCTGGAAAGAAAAAACAAATTAATACTAAGAGGTCTGTTAAAAAAACCCTTCTCAGAAGCAATACACGAAGGTATGGGTTCATCAAAATCTGACAATTCTCCTTCCTCTAGAGCTGACAAATTTGGAAAGAGATCTTCCTCTTCCAGTGATGCCTTCTAAACAAATTACAAAAATTTCCTCATCGGATCCTAAGGCTGTCTGATCCGAGAAACCTACTGCTCCAACACCATCAGTATCAGTGCTGGTGGAGTTTGAGTTGTGGAGCCAGTCCCCTGTATTGGAGCCATTCTATCCTACTCTCAGGTCTCCTATTCTCCAGCCTTCAAAGTCTCCAGCCCCCTCACTGGGTCTTCCTGGAGCCTGTCCAATGACAATGTGGATCGAGTGGTGCAGAGGCTATTAAAGACACCATCACTGGCCAAGCTGTTATCGGATCCAACCCCGAGGGCTTCGGATCTGATCACATCTTCTTATACTTCGATTCCCCGTCTGATCCGACCTCGGAGCCAGAATGTCCAGAGCTGATAGTGGTGGAACCTTCTGAACTGAGACCTATTATGGGATCTTTGGATCCAATCATTGCTCAGATGTTCTTGGTTCCATTGGAGCTCAAGGAGTCTAGGAGCCGAAGCTGTCTGTCGGGTCTGGGGAGATGAGTCAGATCAGACAGTTCTTGGATCCGAACTTGCCTCTCGAGACGTCGGCTTGGGTGAGCTCATCTCCTACCTCAGCCTCGGAGCCATCCACCTTGATTCCAGGGATTCCCTTGCTTTCTTCGGATCCAGGGATTTCCTCGAATCAGGGATGGAGGGGCTTTTAAGGTGACGAGGAGAGTGCTGTTGCCAGAGGCAGTTCCACAATCACCTCTGGACGTTCTTCTCCCGAAGGCACTGGTGCCTGCTTCTATACCCTTGCAACTACAGGGATGCAGAGATCCTCGGACTCTGGATACCCCAAAGGGTGCTCCCCACTCTTCTGAAGCCTCTCCAGAATACCCCTCTGAAGAGGTCCCTCAGAAGAGACTATGTAAGAGGAAGTATTTAGACTCCCCAGAGGAATCCTTCACTTAGATATGGACCTTGATGCAGCCAAAGGGTCCACACGGTCACCTCCTGATGATGCCTCCTTTGAAGACATCTTAGAAATACTTAAACAGAGAGGCACCTGTAAGTCCACCAACCCTTCAGCAGAGGTGTCGTGTACCTGAAGGCTTTTGGATCTCACCCTTCCTCCACTTGGGTGTCTTCGCCTTTTGATGAACTTCTGAATTTAGTTTTTTGAAAGGCGTGGGAGTCTCCAGATTCAGTGGAACCTGTTCCTTGGAGGCCAAATAAGTTCATCACCTCCCCCCTCAGACAAAAATTTCTTAACTAAGAGAGTCCCAGTAGAAGCCACCAAGAAGGAACTTTCAGAAATGTCTTCTTCTGTTCGTCCACCGAACAAGGAGTCTCGCACGATGGACAGATATGGAAAGCGCATTTTCTCTTCAGTGACTTTTGCTCTTAGATTGTCGAATTATCTGACCCACTTTACAAGATTACAGAGAGATCTCGTGAAGGAGTTAGGAGATGCTCTCCAAGGTTAAGCAGCTGAAGGGGTGTCAGAGAAAGTTTCCTCTCAGCACCTGTACCTTAAATGCTCTGGTAAACTTCTCCATGAGGCTGATTTCTTATCAGCGGATGGAGCGAATAGAGCAGCAAGTTCAGGAATATCCCTAACGAGACATTCTTGGATACGCTTGTGTGACTTTGCAGAACCCTTTAAATCTTCCTTTGTGAACACCTCATTTGATAGCTTGTCTCTCTTTGGACCTAAAGTCAAGGACACATTAAAAAGGTGTGAACGGAAGACTCTCTCTGCTGTAGGAGTCTTGTTTTTCCCTACCTGCCAGACCATACCCCAAAGGTCAGAAAGTAAGTGGAAAAATGTGGTTTCAAAAATCCCAGAGAGCTTTCCAGGACACACATGGTGAATCTTCTCCCAGGGGCAAAGGGGGAAGTAGTAATGGAAGATGCTGACCACGTGACAGAGGGGGTCCGCAAAATCAGTGTGACTGAGAATCTTACTTTGGTAAGCCTTTTCAGCAGTCCTGAGTGGAGGCCTGCCTGTCCATTTCTGGAGGCAGTCGGGGGTCGCTTATCTTTGTACCCAGAAGCCTGGTTATGAATAACAAAAGACAAGTGGGTACAAAGCATCATATCCAAAGGTTACTCCATACACTTTTCCTACCCATCCCAAACATAAAAAAGATCCCAGATTTTTCACTCAGTCAAAGTGAACAGGCAATGCTATAAATTCGAAAGTTGCTAGACAAAAGGGTCATCCAAACTGTCCCTGCTGACCAAATAAGATCTGGAACTTACTCAAGATTTTTTTTAGTTCCAAAGAAAACGGGACTGGAGACCAATTCTGGATCTTAGCAATCTAAATAAATCTGATAGAAAGTCCACGTTCCAGATGGTAACACTGCAGTCAATACTCCCTTTTCTGGGACAAGATGATTAGATGTGCTCAATAGACCTCCAAGATGCATACTACCACATAAGAATGGACAGGCGATTCTGGAGGCACCTGCACTTTCGGCTGGGAGCCAGTACCTAGCAAGAACAGTGCTAAAAGTCTACAGGACTATGGCAGCAGCAATAACTTTGATATCATTAGCATGCCTGCACCTGAAACTTCTCCAGTGGCTACTGTCTACTCAGTGGTCGATGCAGAAACTGCCTATGTCCCACAAAATTTTGATAATGGAATCTTGCAAAAAAGACCTCCATTGGTGGCTTTACTCAAGTCATGTGACGCTAGGCCGACGATTTGTGCTTCCCCAACCATTAGCCACAGTGACCATGGATGCCACTTGTATAAGGTGGGGGGGCATTATCTGGGCAAGACAGTCCAAGGCACTTGGCAGGATCATGAGGCTCATTTGCACATTGATATCCTAGAGATGAAAGCGGTGCTACCAGCATTGCAAGTATTCCAAGACTCTCTTCTGCTGGGAACTACTGCAGTACAGACAGCCAATATGCCAGTTGTATGAAATATAAGCAAACAAGAAGTAACCAGATCTTACCCCCTTTGTGGAGAGGACCTAAGAGTATGGGAGGGGTGTGACCTCCTCCCAACGCTTTCTGATAGCAACACATATCCCAGGGAAATCCAGTGTGATAGAAGACAGACTCAGCAGAGCAATTCTGATACCTCACCAGTGGTCCCTAAAACAGATAGTAGCGGAAAAGGTTTTCCGCAAATGGTGCCAGCCTTGTTGTGACCTTTTTGCAACATCCGTGAATGCCAAATGCAGCAGCTACTTTGCCCAGCCATCAAGGGATGCATTTGTTCACAGTTGGCACTTGGGTCTCCTTTACGCCTTTCCTCCCTTCCCTTTAATATCCAAAGTTCTGCAGAAAGCCAATTGCTTGGGAAAGGACTTGATACGCATCGCCCCATATTGGCCTTGTGAAATCTGGTTCCCCTTCCCATGGCCTCATCTTCGGGAGGAGCCTTGCATTCTGGACCCATTTCCAGACCTTCTGACTCACGCATCAGGAACGCTCCATCCTTCCCTTCAAACTCGCAAATTGACAGCTTGGCTGCTCCAAGTCCAACCATAGCCAGGTTTCCTAACCACTCTTCGTCAGTTAAACACATCCTAATATCTTCTCACAAGGCTTCAACCAGAAAAATATATAGAAGAAAATGGAAAAGATTCTCCCTATGGACTTCTCATAATCATATTGACCCGTTTTCTGCCCCAATCAATTCCATGCTAGAATTCTTGGCAAAACTTTTCACTGAAGGCACAGCTGCAGCTACTATTAGAGTTCAGCTAGCAGCAATATCCAGTTTCCATTTAGGTGAATCAGGCCTCAATATCATGTCTCACAGACTATACAAAGCCATTCTTAAAGGTACCTTATTATTAAGACCTCCTATCAAAGACCCTCCAGCACCATGGGATTTAAATTTTGTCTTATCTCTTTTAATTTTCCCCCATTTGAGCCAGCATCATCTTGTGAATTCAAATTCTTGACATGGAAAACTGTTCTCTTGATAGCATTCACTTCCGCTAGAAGAGTGTCAGAGCTGCAAGCCTTGTCAATAAAGCCCCCCTACTTGCTGTTCCATAGAAACAGGGTCTCCTTACAAAGAAATCCTTCCTTTTTGCCAAAAGCATGTTCAGAATCAAATTTGAACTAATCCGTAGAACTGCCAGTCTTTTATCCAAATTATGAGAATAAAGCAGAGTACATATTACACCAGTTGGCTGTACATAGGCAATTGTGTTTTTACTTACACAGGATTAAGGACTTCAGAAAATCTGACCAACTATTTATATCTTATTCAGATTCAAAGAAAAGTTCACCAGTCTCCAAAGTGACACTTTGGAAATGACTTTCAGATTGCATAACGTTTGTTTATAAATGTCAGAACAGAGGTCTCCCCCATAGAATTAAAGTTCACTATACAAGAGCCATTGCAATCTCTTCCGCATTTATGGCTAGATTACCAATTGATACCATTTGCGCTGCGGCAACCTGGGCAAAATTGCATACTTTTATCCCTCATTCAAAGTCGATTTGGCCTCCAGGAACAGGGCCTCCTTTGGTTCCATGATTATGAAGAATATTCTCCCTTGAGCCACCCAAGAAAGTTGGTGCTAAGGACGCTGTACCATCCTGGTAAGAATGAAGGCGAGATAGGACAACAACACTAAAGAAGTTATGTACTCACCATAATGTTCTATGTGTGTTGTCCATCTTTGCCTTCATTCTTATATCCCACCCTGCTTCCCCCCAGCTTTTTTACTCCTCGAATACCGAGTTGGTGCAATTGGATATTATTAAGCTCTGACCTTCTTTATTGCTCTCTTAACATATTAAGCTGCCTTTATTTTGTATTCTTTTATTATAACTGCAAACAAGATGTGGAAGCTTTCCTAGTGGATGCTGGGATAGGGTTTAGCCACAAGCTAGTGGAAGACCTTGAGCTTGTATATAAAGCAGAGTCGGATCCGAGGATCGGATCCAAACCCATCCTGGTAAGAATGAAGGCGAAGATGGACAGCACAAATGGAACGTTATGGTGAGTACATAACATTTTTTTTTGCACGTAGGGGCTGCTGTTATGTTTTATGCAAAGTAAGTTGGCAATTGATGAAGTGGATATAATGGTGATATATTTGAAAAAGCACATAGAATGGTAATAAATAGTTGATGAAGTGGTCAGAGTGTTGATAAAATGTATGGTACTTTATGCATGTATATTTAGTAATACCTTTTTTATTAATGACTAAGGGATAGTATATTTATCCTTACTTATTTGTAGATAGATATCTGTAGCCCACAAACATGAATTTAATACAGTGAGTATCTGAAGGTGATGTACTCAACTTTGCAGTCATTCTTAAATTTATTTTTCCTGTATTTTATTAGCTTAATCTGTAACACTTTTACTGTCATTTCCCCTTTTTTCCTTTCTCATAAAAGGATTGCCTGACCTTTTCTGAAGCTAGTTTGCAGTACAGTTTATTGGGCAATGTTTTTCTAGTAACTGCTTTACCAAAATAAAATGCAATCCAGTTACTATGGATGGAATTGGGAAGTCCAGGCGCCCATGAGTGTAAACACTTGTTTTGTCCTGACTTTATGAATTTAGAAAGCAAGAACAAACTTGATTGTTATGCTGACCATCTTTCATGCTGTTTTTGCAGAGAAACAGAAACTCATTGTAAGTCATAAGTATAATATGAAAATTTTCCTCTGAGACTGTGATACTGTATGGGTTTATCAGCAAGCTGTGGCAGCTTGCTCAAGTTGTAATTTGTTTTAGATATTAGCTCATATAAACTATTTTAACATATTTATTGTTATGAGTTATTTGAGATCGCCCAGGAAAAAAGGGAATTTGGTAGCTCACTGTGTCACTCACTGAATAAACAAATTAAATTAATAAAGGTTAACTTTTAATGAGCAGTATACTGTGTATTTGTTTTCTGACCTTTGTTTTTTGTTTTAGTGCTTTTTTGAGACCAAAACTTGGAAAGCAGTATGAAGCATCCTGTGTGGTAAGTTTTCTTCTTTTTAGTTTCATGATTTTTAACTGATTTCTGAAACATTTTCAGTTAGTCATCTGGTAAAAGTAGTAAGCACAACAAAGAGCAACACAGCAGCATGTGTAAATATTTTCAGTTTCTACCTCTTAGAAGGGGAAGTAACCATGCATGAACTTGCATTTTGTAGATAAAACTATTTTCAGATTACCCTTTGTGGATTTTTTTGTAAGTGATTTAATATTCTCAGCTCTGTCTTTAAGAATCACATATTCTACTTAATTTATGACCTGATGCATTTTACGTCCATTCCTCTACATATAGGTCTCACTTCTAATGTTGGATCCATATTCAGTCATTTCAAAGCTTAGGATCTGATGATGCTCAGGTTCCTTCCTATACCCATAATCCTCATGCGCAGAAGAAGCTAGCTCAGATCTCGTTTGCCGCTTTCATGTATTGACGGGTTCCGAGGTGCTTCAAGTGATCTGAGTGCCTTTTTATGGGCAGATAAGGCTTTTTTTTATCTCCCTTTTCAGAACATGACTATACTTTGGAGATAAAGCTTTATTGTTTTCCTCCCCCTATTTTTTCATTGTGTATGTATGGGTCTAATTTGTTTCGTTGAATCTCATTTCACCCCGACCACATCACTGAAAACACAAGTAACTGAAAACTCATTTCACTGAACTGCAGTTAGTATGTATGGCACTGTTTAGAGTACTGTAAGGCAAGTAATAGGTATATGCCCTTTTCCCCACTGTAGTGCGATCCTGGAGTTAGTATATATAGTTAGGGGTGTGTGGGGGGCATAGCCCCCCACTTATTTTGAGTACATACTGTCTTCCGGAAAGAATTAGCCATTGGTTTTGTAACTGTGCATGTCTGTTGTTTAAAAATACATTGTTTTGAGGTTTTTGGTAAAATACAATATAAAACAAACAAGGTGGGTGGGCTGTGCCCCCCCCCCCAACTATATACCAACTCCAGGATCACACTACAGTGTGGAAAAGGGCATATACCTTTTACTTGCCTTACACTACTGTACATAGTGCCATATATAGTAAGTTCAGTTCAGTGAAATGAGATTCAGCGAAATGAATTTTCAGTAATCTGAGTTTTCAGCGATGTGATCGGGGTGAAATGAAATTCAGTGAAATGAGATTCAATGAAACAAAGTCGACCCATACATATATATATATATATATATATATATATGTATGTGTATATATATATATATATGTATGTGTATATATATATATATATATATATATATATATATATGTGTGTGTGTGTGTATATATATATATATATATATATATATATATATATATATATATATATATATATTGACATGCACAGAATGCTGCAGAAGTTTATTCAAGCTCAAATTCAGTTGGGGATATTTCCAGCTATGTCTCATGTCAGATCAGTGAGCCTTTCTACCAGGAAAAGACTTTCTCATTCTATGATCTGACCCTCGGCTTTGGAGGCCAGGGATCTGAGATCCTCAAGAGGTACTGTGTCAGATCCAAAGTCTCATAATTTCTCAGATCCAGCAGTTACCCTGACCAGCTTATGTCTGTTGTCTTTGAGTCAGAGCAGGTCTTAGATCCCAGAGGTCTGTGCCAGGTTTAAGGGGCAGGTCTCTGCTCTGATTGGCTCGGAAACATCGATCAATTCTATTTGGGAAGCACAGATCCAGGGATGCCTGTCGCTTTCTGTCCTTGTCTGCTTCAGCTCTGATGGGGGAGGCAGTGGTTTCCCTGGGTCCCTCTGCTTTCCGGGTTGTGGATAGAGTGTTCTCCGCAACCAGGGATACATCCTGTTGTATCTTGGTTCCCTTCCCTCATCCTCCAGCTGTCGTGAATTCAGAACCTGTCATTTCTGTCTGGTCAGGTCAGCCATTTCCAGAAGGCCCCCCAGTCATGTTCCCCTCCTAGGCATCCCTCCTCTTCTGATACCTCCCCAGATCACAACACTGAGTAGGTCTCCCAGAAATGGATGTTTAAAAGGAGACACATAGTCTCCCCCATGGAGTCTTGTCACGGAGGACCCGGACTTTGAGGAAGATGAAGGATCCCCCAGATCTCCACCTGACTATGTTTCCTTTGAGGACATTATGGAAAGCCTTAGGCAGCAGGGTAGATGGTCAGCCTAGAATCATTCAGCAAAAGAGTTTGTGCTGTTGGAGGCCTTTGGGATTGGCCCGTATACATCTTGGGTGACTCCCCCAGTGGATGAGCTCATTAACCTCATCTCCTGCTGGCCCTGGAAAGAAGCAGACACCGTTGAACAAATTTCACAATGACCTGACAAGATTCTGTACTTGCCTGCTGATCATCAGTACTGGAGCAAAGGTGTTACAGTCGATGCCATTGTTGTGGCAGCAGCAACAAAAAAGGAGCTAGCACAACAGAGCTGCACTCTCCGTCCTCCGAAGAAAGAATCCAGAGTGATGAACAGGTTTTCGGAAGCGCATTTACACCTCAGCTACTTTCGCTCTGAGGTCATTAAATTTTATGGCACATTTCACACGTCTTCAAAGGGATTTGATTAAGGAAGTATCAAATTCTCTTGCTGAGTCCATTTCAGCATAGGACCTCAAGAAGGTTTCTCCGCAGCTGGGCACTCTTGCATCTATTGCCAATTCATCGATGGAGTTAATGTCCCATGCTGCAGAAGACACCTCTCAAGCAACCGGTTCAGGCATAGCTGTACAACGTCATGCCAGGATGAGGCTCTGCAATTTCTCAGAACCCTTTAAGGCATCTTTTATTAATGCCCCTTTCGACAGTTCCTCCCTTTTTGACCCTGTCTGCCGTTGACATTAAGTTTTCAACCTTTCAGCATACCTTTTCGAGGAAACAACAAGGTGATAAGAAAATGTCGTTCTGTAAGTCTCAGGGACTTTTCCTAGACTCATGGGGAGATTCCTCTTCCAGAGGCAGAGGTACAGGTTTCAATATCAGATGTCGCCCTAGGGGCATAGGTGGCCTGCAGAATCAGGGTTTTTGGGATACTTTTCCCTACAAATCCTGTCAGCACTCTTGAAGAGATGCCCATCTGCCCTTCTCTGGAGGCAGTTGGGGGATGTTTTTCATTGCTTTCAGAAGCCTGAACAAAAATCACAAAAAACAACTGGGTGCTAAACATCATATCCAGAGGATATTTCATCCCAATTTACCTTCCCCTAAAGTAACAAACAAACAAAAAGCTCCCCAATGTTCCACTCAATCAGAGGGAGTCAGCAGTTCTAGATGTTCAAAAGCTGCTTCAAAAAGAGTCTTCCAAATGGTCCCAACTGAGCAAGTATGAGTCGGAACTTTCTCCCACTTATTTTTGCTGCCAAATAAAACCTGGGACTAAAGACCAATCCTGGATCTAAGCAGATTGAATCGGTTTGTAAAGAAGTCCAAGTCCATTGTAGCACTTCTACGCAAGGACAGTTTGATGTGCTCCATAGAGTTCCAGGATGTGTACTACCACATAAAGATACACAGGCGCTCCAGGAAATGTCTGTGTTTCTGGCTGGGAACCAGTCATTACCAGTTCAGAGCACTGCCCTTTAGACTCACCACAGCCCCTCCTCCCCCCCAGGTGTTGACCAAATGCATGGCAATGGTGACGGCTCACTTGTGGCTCCAAGGATTCCAGGTATTTCCATACTTAGATGACTGGCTTCTAACTGCCCCAACCAGGCATCAACTGCTACAAGCCATAAACTATGTACTCTGTATCTCCAGATCCTTAGCGATCTCTTTAAATCTTGCAGCATCAAAACTAGATGCATTGCAAAACATAGAGTTCATCAGGACTCAGCTGGGCACTTAACAAACAGTGGTGTACCTACCACTACAGAGTATCATGACTCTACAAAATCAGATGCAGAACATGTTGTCTTGCCCTTCTCCGACGACAAGACTGGTTCTACAGGTATTGGGATCCATGGCAGCAACTATAGTCTTAGTCCCATTGGCCGGGTTCTCCATGAGAGTTTTACGTTGGACATTAGCAGTTCAATGGTCAGTTCTATGCCAGCCCCTTTCCATACCAGTAAAACACACAGATCTGTAAACTCCACGTGCAGTGGTGGCTTCAGTGTCAAGGCTTACACCTAAACAGACCGTTCCCCCCCCACCAGCAGCCACAGTGACCATGGATGCTTCCCACCTAGGGTGGAAGGGGGGGGGGTGTTATATTTAAAAGATAGTCCAAGGCACGTGGTCCCTTGCAGAGACCAATTTGCATATAAACGTCCTAGAGGTGAGAGCAGTCCTTCTGTTGTTGCAAGTCTTTCAGGACGATCTTCCTGTAGGGACTGTTGCTATTCACACAGACATGTCAGTAGTCTGGTACACCAACAATCAAGGAGGGACCCGTTTTTACCCATTGTGAGGGGAGCCCATGAGAGTCTGGGTATGAGTGAACTCTTCGGACCGCTTTCTAGTTGCAACACATGTACTGGGGAAAGGTTTACTATCAAAATGTTGAACGTTGGTTCAGCGAACATGGAAAGTTGAACGGCAGTTAGTCAACTTCCATGTTGTCGAACGTTAGGAGATTGTTAGTACGTATCAGCGAATGCAAGTGTGCATTCGCTGATATGAACTAGATGTTATGCGTAGAGTCGCGGTACAGTGCGGATTGGGAAGTGTATCCTTTTCCTCACTGTAGTGTAATTTCAGAGTTAGAATATTTAATTTGCAGGGGGGTGGGGAGTGCAGGGGGCTTGCCCCCCTGCTCAACCGTGAATGACAGTGTAAGTGTTTAACTTATGTTTGCACCTACTCTGCCATCACTGTCAATATTCGAAATAAATGTCGACTCTGCTGAATTCGATCCACAGATTTGACATTTTAAGTAGGAGGTTATTTTTGAAGTATCGAATGTTAATTTTTATGAACTTCGATATTTTGATAGTAAACCCTGGGGGAAACCATCATGTTGGCAGACAGACACAGCAGGTCCATTCTGGCTCCTCATGAGTGGTCTCTAAATCAGTTAGTAGTGAATATGATTTTCAGCCATTGGGGCCAGCCTCGTTGTAATTTATTTGCCTCTCCCCTGAGCAACAAGTGCAGCGATTTCTTCTTTCTGATAGAAGGATGCTCTAATCCAGCATTAGCCCCCAGGTCTCCTTTATGCTTAAACTCCTTTTCCCCTAATACCAAGATTCCTCCAGAAGGCAAGAGGGTCAAAGTGTTTAATCATCTTCATTGCCCTGTTCTGGCCTCACCATGTGTGGTTCCCCTTCCTATGGTTTCATCTTCATGTGGTCAGGCTTTAAAAGAAAAGTGGTAGTCCATGAAACAAAACCAGTTTGAGGTCAACAGCTGATACCTAAGTTATAACTGAACTGGATTATCAGTTTTCATTTTTGTGAAGAACCTTTATTCCAGTTGTTAGGGAAAGGGATACTGGCAGTACATTTATGTGATAATATCAGACCGCTACGAATCACATTTCTAAAAATGCATACATACAAGGTTTTGCTGTGAATGTCTGTTCTTTTCCTAATTTGTCTTTGTGTACGGGAGCAGTTCGCACACACAAACCCTATTATGAAACGAAAGTGACATAAATCAAAATGCTGTGAAAGAAAGAAAACAAAACAAAAAATCAGACTGACATTTTAATTTCTTAAAATATAGATGTGTAATCTGTATCTTGAGCATGTGCAGGCATTGTAATAGTGTGACTCTTTTATCTTCCTGTTTTATTTTGCATATCTGTGGACAAATGCATGAGGCACGATTCACGGCATGAAAATGTTTCGTTGTTTTTGTTTTCTTTTTTTCTCTGACTGTAGCTGCCAGTGAAACAAGGACTTGATTGGCTGCAGCAGCCAGGAAGTAAGTTGTTTTTTTTTTTTTGTGTAATGAAGTGACAAAGGAAGAACATAATTGGTCCTTGTAAAGCACTTCCTGGTTCAGATGCCTTTAAAAAAGGGTGTGTGTGTGTAGCAAATAATCCTTTTCCTTGTTTTTCGAGAAAGGAGTTTGCTTGGCTACTCAGATAGCTTGGTGTGATGGCATTGTGAGGAGAGGGCTGACTGAGGAGAACAAGAACTTTTTACAAGCGGTGATCGTTGGGCCAGGGAGCTGCATTTTCAACTGCGCTTGTAAGGGCAATATTTAAAAATCTGAAAAACTGTCCTTTTAATGACAAATTAAAAAGGGCTGAATTGGTCTATGTGGAAGTAAACAGGGGTCTTCTTACAAATTTTGAAAAGTGAGCAGAGGGCTAATAGCAGCCTTCCATTGCAGGAAAGGTAAGTTGCTGTTTTTTTTTTTAACTTTTCTTTTTGGTGGGGAGATGAAATATAGGGAGATAAGGATTGCAGTTTTTGTGCAGAATTCTTGTGCTAAGGGGATTGGGGAGTTAGATGGGTGGTAGAGAGGGGCTGTGGTCAAAAACATTTTTATTTTAGCTTTGTCCAAAATTATTGTGCTAAGAAGTAAGGGGGGATTGTCTGTGATCATTTCTAGATTAGTCTTTTAATCAGTCTTGGCATCAGAATATTCATTCATTCATACTTTGTCCAGAATTGTGCTGAAAGGCTGGAAGTGGGGGAGATAGTGGCTGTGAGAATGTTGCAGAATATGTGCATATATATATATATATATATATATATATATTGTTTTAATGCAAACTTTATTCTATAAATGTTTCTAACTTTACAACAGCAAAGTTTAAAAATATCTCTGATGTTACACATTTGTTCTGTGGTTATTTTTGATTTTGTGTAGAATTATTGTGCTCAGAGGTTAGGATGGGGTAGGGGCCGTGAGAAGTTTGCAGCGTTCAGATTTGTCTGTTCCTCATAAAAAAATATGGGGTCATGCATTACATGTTACTGCATAATCTGCTATTCTAGCATCTTTATTGGTTCATAAGCTCAGTGTTTTAAATCCTCATAGTTATGCCTTTGTTGTATTTTTTATTGTTTTTTTTTTTTTTTTTTTTGCTTTATCCAGAATTGTGCTGAGAGATTAGTGGTGGGGCGTATTGACTTTGAGAATGTTGCAGACAGTTTGCTTGATGTTTGTGGTCTAGTTTATAATAATGTTTGAAACCAAAATGGTAAATTTATTACTGATGTTACATCTTTGCTGTGCAGTTACTTCTTAGCTTCATCCAGAATTGTTGTGCTGAGACGTGGGAGATAGGGGCTGTGAGAATTCTGCAGAATCCATTGATGTTTAAATGCATACAGTGCGAACCCTGTTATTCTATTATCTAAATGTGTAATAGCAAAGTTAAAAGTATCCCTGAGGCTGCACCTTTGTTTTGTGATTATTTTTGGCTTTGTCTTGAATTGTTTTGCTGAAATGTTTGGAAAGGTGTAGGGGCTATGAGAATGTTGTACATGTATGTATATTGTTTTAATGTTCTATAAATGTTTCTAAATTTGTAATAGCAATGTTTAAAACTATCCATGGTGTCACACCATTGCTCTGCAATTATTTTTGTTTTTGTCTAGAATTGTTGTCTTCAGAGGTTAGGAGGTGGGTAGGGGCTATGAGAAAGTTGCACAATATTCAGATGTTTGCCTGGTATTTTTGGTCTGATAAAAACTATAGGTTCATGCAATGCATGTTACTGCAGAATCTGATATGCTAGTGTCCTAATTCATAGGCCTAGTGTTTTAAATCCCTAATGTTACGTTTTTTTTTTGCTTTGCCCAGAATTGTGCAGATGGGTATTTGGGGTTTGAGAGAGTTGTGAACTGTTTGCTTGATGTTTGTGGTCTGTCCCTCAAAACAATTGGTTTTCTAGGAAAACTTTGAGGATGGAAGTAAACTAACCCACATAGAAAAACCCATTAGATAATTTTTATAACTTTATAAAAGCATGTTTAAAAGTTTTCCTTGATGTTTTAGCATTTGTCCTATGTTTCTTGCTTTGTCTCCAATTCTTGAGCTGAAAGGTTTGGGGGCAGGGGTCTGAGAACGTTTCAGAATGTTCAGGCCTTATTGTAATGCATGCTAATGCAAAACTTGTTATATTATTTTTATACATGTATAATTAGTTTAACATTTTTGTTTTAAACATTATTACTGATGTTACTACTTTGCTGTGCAGTTATTTTCGGCTTTGTCTAGATTTATTGTGCTAAGACATTGGGAGAGTAGGGGCTCTGAGAATTGTGTGTAATGTACTGATGTTTCACTACATACTAATGAAAACCCTGTTATTCTAATATTTTAAGTTTAAAATAGCAATGTTTAAAACGTTCTGTTTGTTCTACAATTTTTGGCTTTATCTGGAATTATTGTTCTGAGATTTAGGAGAGGGGTAGGGGCTGTGAGAATGCACACAACATCCCGATGTTTGCCTGGAATTTTTTGTTTTTTCCTCACAATGTCATTTTTTTTAATTTTTTTGTTTGCTTTGTATAGAATTGTTCTGAAAGGCTGGTTATGGAGGATAGTGGCTGTGATGTACAGATGTTTTAATACATACTATTGCAAACCCACTTGATAGATACATTTATACTAGCAATGTTTAAAACTATCCCTGATGTTGTATCTTTGTTCTGCAATTACTTTCGGCTTTCTCTAGAGTTGTGCTGAGACAATATCTTCCCTGTTTTTATGCTTTTTCCAAAGCTCTTAGGCTAAGAGGTTAGGGAGGGTTTGAGATTGTCAGTGTCTATATGTTTGCCTGATACTTTGTTTCTCATAAATGAAGTTTTGTGGCAAATCCCTGATTTTATGCCTTTGTTCTACTAAAAATTTTGGTTTCAGTCAGAATGCTGTGCTGAGAGGTTGAGAGGTGGTGGTAGGTGCATAAAATTTGTTGCACAGGTAGGGTTGCCACCTTTTCTTGTGTCGAAAACTGAGCTTAGGCCACACCTCATTCTACCTCATACAACCCCACCCATATTCTGCCTTCTTTCCTCCCATGTTGTGACATCACCATTGTGCTGTCTGAAGGGAAAGCCCTCTTTTTTCATTCCTGATGACTTTTTTTCTGTGGATTTTTGTGGGGAAAAAAAAAAAAAAAAAGCATAGTAAATCAACTGATTTAACAAACTTCGATAGTCTGTTTCTTTTTCTGAAACAGAATATCGGCGTTTGTACAGTGTGTCCAGGGGGAAAAACAGATAGGTTGCAACAGTATGTACAGGTTGTGCAATGCCTGCCATTCTGTCACTGCATTCTTGAATTTTGGCCGGTCTGTGTTATGAAAGTAGAAATAGTTTTTTTTTTTTTTTTTAACCATAATTTTTTTGTTTATTGCCTTCATTGTTGTTGTGCTCCCCTTAACTTGTGGCTTCTACCTAACATTTGTTCTTTCAGACTGTAGTCACCAGTTCCAGACAGCTTGTAACAGCAATATTCAAAGCCTTTTTGGGCCCCTTCACATGTTTAGTAGGTGAGGGGAATGAAAAGGTGAGAATTTTGTAGAATGTCTTGAGGTTCACCTCCAGTGTTTGGTGTTTGACATAAAACTGTGATTTGGGCCTTTGTCATTCAGTTCTTTTTGCCTGCTCATCACTGTCATTATTCAGTCTTTCTGCTTGCAGTACAATAGTAACTGATGTCAAAAAGTCATATGTTCATAGGAGGTTACTAGGCTAATAGCCTTAGAGTCCATACAACCTTAGCTGTGTTAATCCTGAGTTGCCCCAGTTTTTCTAGGTTAGATGGACATAATTTGCAGAGTGACTCTATGATCAACCCGACTAATGAGGGACATGGGTGCCACCCACGGGTTGACTTTGCGGCTTCCCATCCATTTCTCTAGGTTGAATAGAGTCGGTGAGGAGCTCTGCTTCATATGAATTAGAAGTTTATTCCAGAAGATCAGCAGTCTGTGGGATATATATCTGTCTCTCTGTTCTTTTTATTACACAGGCTAGCTCAAGATCCATAGACCAAGTGACTCTTCTGGCATTTGACTTGCGAATGTGCAGCATTTCCATCAAGGCAGGTCAGAGAATGCTCTATAGGCAAGGCACAAGTTGCCTCTCAGCAGCGGGTAAGATAGAGTACAGTGACAGGGTTTTCAGTCTATCCACACAGACAGTGTTTTGGAGGCCCTTTATGTTCTTGGTGAGAAACCTCTGGTGTCTCCAGCTGCTCCATGTATCTGGTGATATACATGCAAAAGTGAGCATTGTACTCTAATGGTCTGAGGGTCAAGTACAATGGAGTTATAACATCCTTAGACCTGGAAGCAATGCCCTTACGTGTGAGATGCACAATGTAGAATTCTTTCCTTACTGTTGTGAATACTTTGTGATCAAAGTTCAGATTGTTACCAATCTGTTTTCCCAGATCTCACACCATTGGGTTTGAACTTGGGGAGGTGCTGTCAGTATTGTAATTAGAGGGGAATTCCGCTTTGCCAAAGGGGATAATAATGTACTTTTTTGCATTTACTTTTAGACAGTGGCTTTGGTACCAGTAATTTGTCTCTTAGCCCATCCTGTAATATGTTAACATTGTTGAGCGACTTAATGATTGCACCCAGTTTGCAATCATCCATGAACTTGGTAAGCTAAAGGCCATCTACTTTAGCCTGGACTTCCAAAAAATAGATTCCAAATAGTAAAGGGTCCAGTACAGATCCTTGTGGTACGCCACTGGTGACATCTCTGCTGGTAGAAGTGGAGTCATCATCTTTGACAATATGTGTTCTTTCAGTGAGCCAATTGGCTACCCATCTAATGATGTTAGGGTTGATCTCCAGCTTTTTTAATTTCTCCAAATCTTTTAGGTTTCTAATAACATGATGTAAACGGACCCCATTCCTAAGTCAAAGTATGGTTAAAATTCATGTTTCAATCTTTGATGTCAGCCAGAAGTGCTCTTCGCAGCTCATGCAGTGTGCCCAGTAATGACTCCTTCTGCAATTCGGATGGAGTTACATGTATCGGTAACATATTTAAATATGATTGTTGATTTGTTTTTATAAGACCCACCACGCCTACTACTTTTGGAACTGTCTGGGTATCTTTCTTCCACATTGCTCTCATTTCTGCATGCAAATCCTTATATTTTATGACTTTGTGTCTTTCTGTATGCAAGACACAGTAGTCACTGGGTGTAGCGATTTCAATGATCAGTGCTACTTCTGTCTTCTTTTCATGGACCACTATATCTGTTTTTCTCGGATCTGTCTTTTGAACTGTTGGTAATGGGTGATCCCATGCCATGTAGACTTCATCATTTTCTATGATGCTTTGTGTCTCATGTTTCCAGTGTTTTTCAGCCACTTCAGTATTCTAATGTTTTCACAATCCCCAGTACAATAGTCTTGCCACATTATTATGCCTTTCAGTGTACAGTCCTTCTGTTAATTAGTATGTCACAACCAGCAACAAGGTGTGCAACTATTTACAATTCTGTTTTACAAAACCTACATTTGTCTGTTTTTCCCACATGTTCAGTGAACTTTGTAAACCAATATGTACGTAGCCCACCCTCTTGGGCTGCCAATATTAACCTTTCATCTTTTGCTTTGAATTTGCCTCGGAGTGGGGAATATGTAATCTTGGTATGCACTAATTTTTATAAATCATTTGAGCATGAGGCATCCTTCCCATTTTCCTATCTAATGTATCCAACATTTTGGGGCCAATCAATCACTCCAAAACTGTAAGTTATGACAGGAAGAGCAAATCGGTTTGTAGCTTGAACTTTTTTCCTAGATGTTCTCAGAATTAATTTAAGTCTTCTAAAATATTCCTTACAAAGTTTTATTCGCATTTGTTCATGTTTTATTGTTAATCCTTCATCAGTTCCCAAATATTTATACATTCCTTCTTGTTTAAGTTCTTTTATAACTGTTTCCTTGGTGCTGCAGTTTTCCTGCTTTAAAGGTTGCTTTTGCACATTTGTCAAGACAAAATTACATTCTTATATCATCTGAAAAAGTTTTGACTACTTGCAGTTATGCTTTCAGTTCCTCATCTGGTGAGCTATACAGTTTTTAAGTCATTGACAAAGAGAAGATGAGAAGTTTTTACACTTTGTTGTTTTCTAGGCGCCAAATTGTAGCCATGGCCTAATCTGTTATGTAGACAGGTTAATGAGTTAAGGGCAAGACAGAATAGCAGCGGTGACAGGGAGTCACCCTGAAATATCCCCCTTTGAAATATTATCCCTGGAATAATAATTTGTCCTGTGTCATGGCTTAATTGCAAAGTGGTCTGCCACTGTTTCATGGTCACTGTAATGTAATGTAATCGATCAGTGTAGGGTGTATCTTATATATTGTTAAGCACTTTTTTATCCATGAATGTGGGATACTGTAAAATGCTTTTTGTAGTCAATCCATGCCATACTTAGATTCTTCCCCTTTTTACATTTGTCCATTATGACTTTATTTAGCAACAAATGATCCTTTATTCCATATGACTTTATTTCATTACCCTTTTGTTGTAGTGCCATGACTGAATTTTCTTCTAAATAACTATAAATTCTGTTGGCATCAATTCTGGTGTATAGTTACACATGCATACATTGTACATTGTCGGAAGACAAGTTACTAGTCTATAATTTTTAGGGTAACTTGCAGGTTCACTCTTCAGTAGGAGCATTGTTTTTTGCTGTTCGCCAGGTTGGTGTCTGTTCAGGGTTGGCATGTAAATAGATGTTCTTCGTGTTTCACTGTTGCAGTCATTACATTTGGGTAATCTGCTGGCAGGTTGCCCTCAGTTGGCCTGAATAACAAAGTCTTGGATCCTGCGTTGGTTGCTGTCCCTTCTTCCATGACGTCAGATCATCAGGGGTATAAAACATGCAGCCGACGCCATTTTCCTCAGTCTTTCTTGCCGCACGGTGCCCGAATCAGAAGCAGTTCGCAAGTGCCGGTCGGCCGACTCCTGAAATTTTCATTTTCGAGTTTCAGAACCGAAGTCTTCAACCTAAAGCTAAGTACCCCGTTGGGGAAACTTTTTTTCTTGCTCCTTACCGATGTCAGTAAAAGTTAATAATTGTATTACTTGTGGGAAGCAAATACCTCATAAGGATTTTCATTTGTACTGTATTCCTTGCCTAGGCCCTGACCACAACATGCCTTGCTGTCGGTTTTGTGCTAAATTATTCAATGCACTATTAAGCGTCGGTACATTTTTGCATCTAAATATTTTGGCTCAAGATTTAGCTATCCAGAAATGTCGTCGGTTAGCAATCAGACTACCGAAATTCACAAAAAACGCAAAGAAAAAGACAGAGACAGACCGTCGAGGTCCAAAACCGACGACGAAGCTTCTCCTAAGCCAGTCACCGGTTCGCCGGTACTCAGTGAGACGTTTTCGCAGCCCTTGATACCCGCTACTTTTGATTATCAGGCCTTTGCTGAGACCCACTCGGAGTCCGGTATGCCGCGAGACACTTCAAGTATTGAACCCGCGGATGTCTCTCCCTTAGATGGGTCCGGATTCGCTGAGCAGGCACTGGCTTCTGAGGGTGTTTTCAGGCCTAAAGATTTGTGTATTAAACCAACGCCATCCTCAAAAACAAGGCCAAAACCAATTTCTATGTCTAAAAAACCAACTCATGGGCCACATGCTCAGGCCCCTATGCCTAAAAAACAAATGATCAAAATGGCTGAGGATTTAATTACCTTGATCAGGGTTTCTCAACTCCCTCCTGCTAAGAGGCCTAGGCAAGGCACTGATTATGAATCTTCAGATCAGATCAGTTTTCCATTTCTTCTGATTCCACCTTATGAGGACTCTGGTGCAAAAGAATCCATCCCTTCTGCTTCTCCTCCTGAGGATTTTTCTTTTGGAGAAACTTTGCATACCTTAAGGGAACATTTTCATTGGGAGAGTCAGGATTTTTCAGAATCCAGAAAGAGGCTTAGGGATTTCCTTCTTCCTCAGCATAGGCCTTTGGCTATACCTCCTGTTCTAGACATTGTTGGTGATTTCTCAGAATCCAGCATGGCTCCTGATTCCTTGCCTCCGGCTCCTAGTAAGCCAGACAGATATTACAGGGTTCCTGACTCCCACAAATTTCTTTTTAAAAACCCTACTACTGACCCTGAAACAATTTCTCATGGTCCCAAGAGTGTTAAGGCTTCTACTGCTAAAAATCCTACCCCTTCTGATAGAGACTCCAGAGCGCTGGATAGATGGGGTAAGAAGGTTTACACGTCTGCAATCCTGGCAATCAGGGTTTTAAACTGTCAATTTCATATGCTTAAATATCAGCAGCATGTTATGGGCTTACTTAAACAGAAAATGATGTTGATTTCTGACTGTGTGGAAAATAAAGAGTTAGAGGATTTATTGCATTCAGCTGAACAAGTTGGAAAGCATACTTTGCAATGTGGTTTTGATTCCTTGGAGGCCTCTTGCAGGGCCGCTGTAACTGGATCTGTGATAAGAAGGCATGCTTGGCTCAAGGAGCAAAATCTACCTGATCATGTTAAAGCAATATTGTTGGATGCTACTTTACAACAGGACAGTCTATTTGGTAATAAGGCAGAAGAAGTTTTGAAAAAGATGGAAGATAAAGCTAAATCTATGGAAACTGTAAAAGATTTCCTACAAGTGCAGCGACCCAGGTACAGTAGGCACTGGTCTACTAAGAATTGGTCCTTTCCAGTACCCACCAGAGCCTCTCAGGTCAAACCCAGACCCTCCAAAGGCTCCAGGTTTCAGACACAAGGAACTTACAGAACAAAACAATGGGGTGCCTCCACCTCCAAATCTGGAAGTAGCAAGGAACCCCCCCCCCCCCACGGTAAACAGTCCCAATGACTTTCCTCTGCCATTTCCAAGCACCTATCCTTTGGCAGCCACTTTTGGGGGGGAAACTAGCACTTCATGCACAAAATTGGCATCTAATTACCCAGGACAAATGGGTTTTAAATATAGTTTCCCAGGGATACAGATTTTATTCCACACATTGCCAGTTCCAAATGAATGGCCAGATCTGCCTCCAAATCAGTGGGGAGAAGACCAGAAACAAGTTATGTCCCTCATGAATATGGGGGCTATTCAACCAGTACCAGAAAAGGAAAAAGGACAAGGTTTTTATTCAAGACTTTTCCTGGTACCCAGAAAAGACAAATCATGGCATCCAATTCTGGACTTATCCATTCTAAATACTTTCCTGGACATTCCAAAATTCAAGATGCTGAATCTACAACAGTTACTGCCTATGCTAGGCAAGGATGCCTGGTTGGTAACTCTAGACTTAAAAGAGGCTTACCTGCATATCCCAGTCAGGGAATCTTGCAGAAGATACCTTGGCTTCAAAGCAGGCTATTTGCATTACCAGTTCTCTGCACTGCCCTTTGGCTAATGTACTGCACCCAGGGTCTTCACAAAGTGCCTGGCACCAGTAATTGCATTTTGCAGACAAAAAACATTCAAAATTATCCTTATCTGGACGATTGTCTAATTCAGGCAGAAAACAAGGACACTCTTCTACAGCATCGGGCATTTGTAAAAAGGCTTCTAACTTGCCTAGGGTACACCATAAACGAAAAGAAATCAGAACTGGTACCCTCTCAAAAAATTACATTCCTGGGTGCAAGCCTGAATACAACTGCCCAGATGGCTTACCTCACGCCAGCAAACAAACCCAATTGATGACTTACTTCAAACAAGTGGCCACAAAAACCCAGTTGTCTGCAAGACAAATTCTGCAGGCCTTGGGGTTCATGGTTTCCTGCATTCTTCTAATTCCATATGCAAGACTGCATATGAGGAAACTTCAATGGTACCTAAAAAACTTATGGAGTCAACATTGTCACAGCCTGGAAACAATTATTCCTATCATTCCTTGCCTGCAGCAAGAGTTCCTATGGTGGGCAGAGGCCTATCACCAAAATAAGGGACTGTCATTCATTCCATCCCCTGCCACTCAAACCCTCACTACAGATGCATCAGACTATGCTTGGGGGGTGCATCTGGCATGGAGATGCATTCAGGGTGAATGGAGCCCAAATTAAATGCACCTGCATATCAACCAGAAAGAGATTCTAGCTGTACAGAATGCTCTGACAGCTTTCAAGGACTTTCTTCATCCAGGACAACTACTGATAAAGATGGACAACACCACAGTCATGTGGTACATAAACAAGCAGGGGGTACCCATTCCTACCCCCTTTGCTGACTAACCATGGCCTTGTGGAACACAGCCTTGTCTTACCAAATACATCTATAAGCTCAGTTCCTGCCAGCAAAGCAAAATACTCTGGCAGACGAACTAAGCAGAAATCTTATGGACCCACACGAATGAAAACTGGATCCGCAAATCTTCAGCATGTTGACACACAAATGGGGGAGCCCAGACATAGATCTTTTTGCCTCACCCCAAAACTATCAGAAAAATTCTGCACAAGAATCCATCACAAAAAAGCTTGGAAAGTGGATGTTCTATCCTTCAGCTGGAAAAAACCTATCAGTCTATGCTTTTCCCCCTCTGCCTCTGCTCTCCAAGGTATTACTAAAAGTCAGACAGGAAAAACCAAAAATGATTCTGATTGCTCCAGACTGGCCTCGCCAACACTGGTACCCGCTCCTACGCAATATGGGTGAGCATGTTTGTGCTCATGTACATCTCCCAGTCGATGGCAGGATAGTTGTAATCTCCAATGACTAAGGTGTTGGGCTGTATGGTGAGCGACTCCAGTAAGTCCAGGTAGGTGGTGTGCTGTTCTTGGTTCATGGTGGAGGACCTATAGCTGGCAATTATGTGGTAAGGTACTTTGCCTATAATTAATTGGACGTGGAGTAGTTCTGGTCATACTGTTTGACCAGACTTGAAGTGTACATGGCCTTAACGAAGATGGCTACATCTCCACCTGTGGTCCTTTTCACGTTCATTTTGAGGTCTGAACGTGTGGAAAGCATTGTAGCCTTGCATGACCAGGGTGCTCTCTGCGGCCTTGCATTAAGTCTCAGTGACTGCACAGACATCAGCATCTTCCAAGGTGAGGAGTGCTTCCAGGGAGTGTAGCTTCCCATTCAGACTCTGCATTAAACCACAAAATCTTTAGCTTGTCTCAAGTGGATTTTGTTATGTTGAAAATTTTGTTTTTTTCACATTGCCTAAAAAGGCCACTATGGGAGAGGCAAGTGCCTCTGCCATTATCCAAAAGCCTAGAGGAGACAGGTGCAGACCATCTCTGGCAAAGCAGCGTAGCCTGTCAGACATGTCTTCCCAGGCTGACAGATATTGGCAACCCCTTTTCTGACACCAGAAGCTAAGCCAGTTGCTGAAGTCGTTCATTTTTTATTTATATTGTGACATCATCCTGGGTGAAAGTAGAATGCTGCTTAGAGCTAAGGTCATACCTGACTGGGACACATAATCTGAGAGTTCAATCATGTCTTTCTTCATGTAGTCCAGGGAGGTACGTCACATGTCAGTCACCCCAACATGCACTATGACAGTAGTAACACTACTTGTTGTTGAGTGACTTGAGTGAATGTGTGATTTGACGTATACTATCACCTGACAAGCAGCTGATTGTGACCTTCTTTTTGTCTAGCCTGGTGAGAGGGACATTTGTGTCGCACCATGGAGTTGTCTATGACTAAAAGATTAGGTTTCGAGGTGTTTTGCCTTAGGAACCTATTTGCTGAGACACTGATATGAGTTATGTGTAGTGGTTACTATTCGCATAGCAGTGTATGCGAGTGGTTTACGTTTGGGAGGTCTCTGGTCTTTTGCTAGGCTTCTAGTGAGTTCCTTTGCTTATGTGGGTTTATGCTGTGACCTTATTTTCTGAGAAGTGAAGTGTGTGTGCTGACAACCTGTTTGATGTCTGGTTTGTTACATTAGAGAATTGACTCCAGTTTCATTTCAGTGCAATTACATCTCTTATTTGAGTATTTGTTTTTAGGAATAAGTGGTTGCCAGTTTGCATGAGGCAATTACTACATTGCCTTAGGATGCCCATGCCCATCAGGCTGACTGGAGAAATTATGGGAAACTGCCTGTCCATTATAGCAGGTTTTTTACCATATGTACAATTAGGGAAGGGAGTGGGCTGGTTAGACTAGTTTTTTGCACTAGGACTAACAAAGGGGCTTGTTCTGCAGTGCGCTGTGGGTGTGTATCATTTTGTAATACACTTTAGTTGTACCTATTGCCTGGATTACAGTTCTTTTTGCTTATTGGCGACTGCTACTATGCAGTTTTTCTGCTTGTGTTACAGTAGTAGTAGATGTCAACAGAACAGAAATTTTGTAATAAATTTCAATTATGCCTATTGTACAGCTTGTGCTTATGAATAGTGCTCAGCATTGGTCACCCATTTTGTGCCTGCAATCATACTACCGTAAGTTTTTGGAAGCTAATCCATTTTTTTTTCAGGTTTATGATTTGCTTGCACTACAGTTCTTTTACCTACTGTTACTTGTTTCTCTTCAGTTTTTCTGCATACAGTGCAAGATGGAATAAGTGGTTACTTTTCTGCTTGGGTGTGCATTGCACCATGGATTTTATCACTCTCAGTTGACTTAGTGTAGCAGTTTCAGTTTTTTTCTGCTTTATCCAAATACATTGCAGTGGTGGTCAGTCTTTAGCACTGCAGTTGTCATGTGGACTATTGAGAAGTCAGTCAGATGACATCAAATTTACATTTTCTAAAACTCCTCTTTTATATGAACGTGTATTTTTAGAGGGGATGGTAATGCTGACTGGCTGTAGACCATATATTTGTGGCAATTTCCTTTTATTATGGTTTGTAGGAGTACTAGTACAATATGGTAGAGGATGCTGGGAAAATAACACAGAAAAATTAAGTATATCTGGTGACTGCATATAAGCAGAGGAGGCATATCATAGGCGGTGCGTTAAGGAATAGGCTGTAGGCTTGCAGCTTGATGCTACAGTCAAGACACCTATTGCTTACACTGGTTGCCTAGTTTGGAGATTGCGGTGTCATGAGGCACCTCAAAGTTGAGTTTGCCTCAGTGGGTCTGTCATGCATATGTGATGGATAACATTGGGTCTGTCATGCATATGTGATGGATAACATTCCACTATTGTCATATAGGACATGTTTCTGTGTAGTGCTAATTTTATGGATGTAATCTGGAATATACTCTCATGCTTAGAATAAATGTTCAGAATGCTAACCTGTTGGTCAGTTTCAGTTGGCATTATTTAGCTGCCAGGTAGGTCAAAGAAAGTGGTGTTATAACATGCACCTGAAGTGTAGCGCTTTTACTAGCATGACAAAAGGGCCTGGTGTCTGAACATATAGTAATTCTGTTTTACTTCCATTCCTAGTTAGAAATGAAGCATACATTTTTGTCAGGAGCAGCAAAAAGAAAACTTCAGCAGCCGAGGAATATGGATGCAAAGAGACAGGAGGATTCCATTGGGGAATTTTTTCTGTGAGTCATCAGAGAAGGAACATTCATTAAAGTCTACCTGCAGTAGAACACAGTGGTTCTGCAGTACACCGTACTCACTGTGATCCCACAATTGTTACAGTAGGAAGTGTCCACTCTCTTGTAACTGCATCACAGGCTGCCTCCTGTGAACCTACAGCCATTACCGTAGAAGAATTTGTATCACCATTTGAAGATTAAGCCTTAGATGTGCAGCCAGGATCATGAGAGATTGATAAGGAAACTGCCCATACTTCTGTAGTGACAACAGATGTGGCTTGTGACTTGCAGGGATTGTCAGGCGTATCGTTCGAGGATCTAGGAACTTGGCAAGACTTGATAAGGGATGAGTTTAGGGTTGCTGCCATCCAGCAAAGACCTGTGCAAGTGGTGCCACAGTTCAGTCAATGAACAGAAAAGATTTACATTAGAAAACTATTTTCATATGCTGCCTAATGGGGAGAGCAAAATGCACCTGGCTGACATATTCTGTCTGAAAAGATGCACTGTTTTGCTTTACATGCAAATTATTTTGACATTCCAGCTACCTTCTCTGGTCAGGTGGTTACAGGCCATGGAGTGAGATGTCCAAAGCTTTACAATGCCACTACTGAGCACCAGAGCATGAACCATGCATGCTGAAGTGGACGGAACTGGACAATAGACTAAATAGGCAGACAATGGATGATAGTAGACAAGCAGTGGTTGAAAGAGAACTCACTGGCGTGGTGTGTTAGAACGCATTATACCTATTGTCCAATACCTGGCAGAATCGAACATGGCATTCTGTGGTACAAGTAATGCCCTGTACTACCATGGCAGTTGCAATTTCTTGGACCAGATGAAGCTTTTGTCAGTTATTTTATCATGCTGGAACATTTTATGTTGTATTAAGAAAAAAGTAGTAATGGATCATCATCTTGGGAAGGACATACAAAACAATATTATCCCAACTGATCACAAATGCTACTTTTATGACTATTGTAGGGAAGGTGAAGGATGCCTGGTACTTTAATTCTTGCTTGCATGCCGGACATCAACAGTCAAGAGCAAATGACTGTAGTTAGGTATGTGGACATTTCTAGGACTGCAGCCATGGTTGAGGTACACTTTTTGGGATTTGTGGCTGTGAATGACATGACCGGAGCACGACTTAAGGAAGTACTTCAGACTTCGCAACATCATAGGCTCATAGGTTCATAGAAGGTTACAAGGCTAATGGCCCTAGAGCCCTTACAAGCCTAACCATGTCTATCCCGAGTTGCTGCATTTGTTGGTGGTTAGGTGAGTGAAGTTTGTAGAGGTAAGGATCTGTGGTAGTTAATACTGACTTTCTCTGTCCAAGAGTGACATATATGCCACCCCTGGACTGAATTTGCAGTCACCTATCCATTGATCTAGGCTGCATTTGAAGAGGGTCAGGGAAGGGCTCTGTTTCACATGAATTGGAAGTTTTTTCCAGAGAAGTGGCAGTGTCTGGTAGATGTAGCTATCTCTCCAGCATGTTCTGTTCATCTCAGAGGCTAGGTTAAGATCCCTAAAGAGAGAGACCCTCATGCAATTTGATGTACGAATGTGTAGCATTTCCATCAGGGCCGGGTCAGAGACTGCCTTGTAAGCGAGGCACAGGTCACCCCTTAGCAAACCTGTAGGAGACAGAATACAGTGACAGGGCTTTCAATCTTTCTGCTCAAGGCTTGTTGTGTACTCTGTTTCCTGGTGAGAAACCTCTGGTCTCTCCAATTGTTGGTGTCTGGTGAGGTACATGAAAACTGGAGCATTGTACCTCAATTATTGGTCTAAGGGATGAGTATAATGGAATTATATCATCCTTAGATCTACATGCTATGACTTTACTTATAAGATGTGGCACACAGAAGGATTTCCTTACTGCTGTGTATATGTGGTGGTCAAAGTTCAGATTGCTACCAACCTGAGTACCCAGATTGCCTACCACTGGGTCTGCACTTAAGGCGGGGTGCTGTCTACAATATAATTAGCAGGTATGTCAGCCTTACCAAATGGAATAATGCATTTTTTGCATTTAGCTTTAATCTGTTGCTTTGGCACCAATCCTTTGTCTGCGTTAACCTTGTCTGCAGTATATTAACTTTATTGGGGGACTCGGTGATTGTTCTCAATTTGCAGTCATCAGCGAACTTCATCAAACACAGACCGTCCAAGTTTACCTTGACTTCTGAGAAATTCCGAACACTAAGGAGTCTAGCACAAAACTGGTGACTGGTCTTTTGCTAGAAGTGAAGTCACCAACTTTGACAGTATGTGTCCTGTCAAGTGAGCCACGTGGCTGCCAATCTGGTAATGTAAGGATTAATCCCCAATTGGGAGAGTTTCTTTGTAATACCTGAGTGGGGGAGTGTGTCAAATGTCTTGGCTAGGTCAAGATAGGCAGTATGCGCTGTCTTTTACTAGTCCAGGGCCTTGGTGATTTACTGGAAGGAGTCAGCCATGTTTCGAATCTGAACTGGGTTGGGTCCAGAGTTTGGAGATTATCTATGTCCTTGGTACAAAGGTCCATAATGATTCTTTCCATGCCCTTTCAAATGAGGCTAGTCAAGCTTATGGGCCTTTAACTCCCAGGGTCTGTTGATGGTCCCCCTTTGTGCAGAGGGATTAGTGTTGTCCTCCATTCTGCCGGAATATAGCCAGTTTGCAGTTTATGATGAAACAGGGATCCAAGTGGGTCTGCTAGGTCATGTTTTAAGTTGTTTAAAAGGCAACCTGGGATGTTGCTGTTTTTGGCCTTGGAGAGTGCTGAGATGACTTGCTCTCTTGAGATAATTGAGATTCTATACATGAATAGGAGCAGGTATACTTTGTGGATGACTGGAGGGGGGGGGGTAAAGTTTTCTACAAATATGTCATCTAGCAGGTAGGCTATTACCTCCACTTGAGTATGGGTGTTGCCATCCATAACCAGTTCAGTGCATAGCTGGGTATTCCCTTTTAGATTTTAGATGTAGTTAAATATTGCGTTGTGATTATACTTGGCTAGGAAGGCTATTTTTGCTTTGTAATTGGCTTTGGAGGACTTGACAAGATCTAAGCTAGAGAGGGATTTCTTCTGTGCTGAGCCAGTTCCCTCTTGTTCTTGGACATTAGTTTCTTTCTCTTGTTGTATAGCCAGTTTATGCTAGGGGATTCCAGGGTGGCTTGTTTTTTTTTTTTCACAAGACCTGGTTTTAATCTGGTTAGGCACACCCAATTCTAAACAACTGATGTGAAGTTGTACAATCTCGCCGTTCATTCTTCACTGATGGGTTCGGAGCCGATCCTCGACTCTGACACGGCTGAATAGCAAGCTCAAAGTTCTCCAATAGCTTGAGACCCAACCCCTTATCCCACAACACACTGCTGGAATTACCTCAGGTCTAGTTTGGCGCGGCACAGATGTCTTGGTTTCCAGCATTGCTCGAGACTGTTATTGGGAGTTTTCAACTTTCAGCAAGTTATATATTTCAATTTTTTATATATCTTTGATTACTGTATATTACTAGATATTACTAGCTAGTAGATAGTTTTCTGTGTTCAACCCCCTTTCCTCAGTAAAATCTTTCTTTGCCTTTGGCTATTTGGCCTTAGCATCTCTCTTTACAGTTGTTAGTCAGTGTTCCCTGTTTGGGACTCTTGTTATTGGATTACTTAATCCTGTTTATATTGATATAGTTGCTAGTTGCCCCTTTTGGGCTGTGTGTTTTGTGTGAGTTAGTTAGTAAGATTTCTAAAATAGCTTATAGTTAAATAGTGTGTTCCATTTTAGTGGAAATGTCTGAAGAAAAAGATAAACATCCAAAGTCTGGGTTTAAAATATGCCCGGACTGCAGACAGAAAATGTCTTGTCATGGATGTGCAGTGTGTTTACTGTTTGGGTGAGGTGCACCAGCAAGAGTCATGCAGTATCTGTCACTCCTTTTCCACCAGAGTGCTTGCAAAAAGAAAGAGGAAATTAATTGATAAGGGTATTATCAAACACCCTTTTTCTGAGGCATTGTCTGACCAGGATGGGGCCAGCAAATCATCCAAATCTTCCTCTGAATCCAGGTCTTAAAAAGGGAAAAGGTCAGGAAGTGTGGTGACTTCGGCTCCACTGCCTTCGGAGCTGACTGTCTGTTCTTTTCGGAACCGGGACACTGCTCTGGAACCGGTTGCTGAAAAACCTCCATCCATACTGCTCCAATCGGCTCCATCTGTTCACTCTTCCAGGTCCTCTGTCAGCCTTTCTGATCTGGATATGGACCAGCTGATTCAGAAACTCTTAAAGGCACCAGGCCTAGCTAAATTGCTGTCTCAGTCCCAACCATTGGAGCCAAAGACCACTACTCTTGAATTGTCTGCTCCTCCTCCAAGCCGTACCAGACCTTCGGAGCCTGAGGAGGCCAACCTGATGATTGTGGATCCCTTGGAGCCGACACCTGCTCCAGTGTCATCGGCTCCATCTGCTCAGATGTTCTCGGCGCCGACCGGGGACTCTAGGAGCCGACACTCTCCGGTCGGGTCTGGGGGGGGATAGCCGCACCGACTTGATGCCGACTCTTCCTCTCGGGGCCTCGGCTCAGGTGAGCTCGGCTCCAACCTCGGGCTCGAAGCCCATGGCTTCGGTGCGGGAGGAGACTGCGGCTCCATCGGATCCGTCGACTCCTTCTCATCGGAACTAAGGTGCATTCAAAGCCATGAGGTGAGTGTTGTCTCCTAAGACTTCCTCATCTCAAGGTCTGGCCTCTTCTTCCCCTAAAGTGCCTGTGTCAGTTTCTGTCTCCTCCGGTCATCCCAAGCGTAGAGACCCTGAGCCTCAGGTAGCCCCACAGGGCACTCCCTGCTCTTCTGAGATCTCTTCAGAAGTTCCCCCTGAAGAGGATCCCATGAAGAGATTATGCAAGATGAGACATTTGGACTCCCCCCAGGAGTCTCTTGCATCGGATACTGACTTGGATGAATCAGAAGGGTCCGATAGATCCCCCTCTGAGGACATCTCCTTTGCGGAGATTCTTGAAATTCTTAGGCAGAGGGGTGATTGGCAGTCCAAGAGCCCTACTGAGGACGAGTAGGTTCTCCTGAAGGCGTCCGGGTCTCAACCTTCCACCTCTTGGGTATCTCCGCCCTGTAATGAGCTTATGGATCTGGTCTCTCATAGGGCGTGGTAGTCACCAGAATCTATGGAACCTGTTCCTAGGAGGCCTAATAAGTTTATTTCTGCACCTGTGGAGAAGTCCTTTTTGACTAAGGGAGTCCCTGTTGATGCCATGGTGGTGGCGGCATCCACCAAAAAGGAAATGTCTGAGACTTCCTCGTCTATCCATCCTCCTAACAGAGAATCTAGGATAATGGATAGATATGGGAAACGCATGTTCAGTTCAGCGACTTTCTCACTCAGATCACTGAACTACTTGACACATTTTACCAGACTGCAGAGAGATCTCTTTAAGGAGTTGGGAGATACTCTTCAGGGTGCTGTAGCTATGAGTGTATCCAACAAGATTGCCACTCAGCTCTCTACCCTCAATTCGATAGTCAACTCATCCATGCATCTCGTATCTTATGCAGCTGATGGTTTGAGTAGAGCTGCAGGTACAGGAATCGCTCTTCGTAGGCATGCCTGGATGCGACTCTGTTCCTTCGCGGAACCCTTCAAGTCTTCCTTTACTAATACCCCATTTGACGGCTCATCTTTGTTTGGGCCAAAGGTGAAGTAGACTTTGACCAGGTGTGAGCAAGAAGGAAAGACTCTGTCTGCCGTCGGAGTCTGTTTTTCCACTCCCACTCGACCCTTTCCTAAAGGTCAGAGGGGAGGAAAGATGTGGTTCCGGAAAGCCCAAGGAGCCTTTCAAGACACACGTGGAGAGCCCCCCTCCAGAGGCAGAGGAGGGGGTTTTAGTGGAAGACGCCACCCTCGTGGCAGAGGGGGTCTGCAACACCAGGGTGACAGAGATCACTTCTCTGGTCAGTCCAACCAGCGCTCCTGAAGGGAGGCCCGACTGTCCTACTCTGGAGGCAGTCAGGGGTCGCTTGTTATTGTACCCAAAAGCCTGGCTAAATATAACAAACGACAGTTGGGTACAAAGTATCATTTCCAGAGGGTATTTCATACCGTTGTCCACCCAGCCCCTTCTTGTCAGAAAAATCCCGGGTGTTCCACCCAGTCACATAGGACAAGCAGGAATAGAGGTACGCTAATTGCTAGAAAAAGTCATCCAGCCAGTCCCGGCAGACCAGACAGGATTCGGAACTTACTCAAGATTCTTTTTGGTTCCAAAGAAAGCAGGGGACTGGAGACCCATTTTGGATCTCTGCAGGCTCAACCAATTTGTGAGAAAAGAGAAGTTTCGAATGGTTACGCTACAGTCCATACTCCCGTTTCTACTGAAGGACAATTGGATGTGCTCGATCGATCTCAAGGATGCGTACTACCACATAAAGATGGCCAGGACATCCAGAGATCACCTGCGTTTCCGGCTGGGAGCCAATAATTATCAGTTCTGAGCTCTGCCCTTTGGTCTCTTTACAGCCCCCAGAGTGTTCACCAAGTGCATGGCAGTAGTCACAGCTCACCTGAGGCGTCTAGGATTCCAGGTGTTTCCGTATTTGGACAATTGGCTCCTTACCTCCACCACCAGGCATCAACTTCAAGCAAGAGAGGCTACTCTGACACTCTGCGATCGGCTAGGCATTACATTCAACTTCGAAAAGTCTGCCTTGTTGCCATCGCAGCATATCGTTTTTATAGGGACAGAATTAGACATGTCAGCCACCACTCTTCGTCTTCCACCAGAAAGAATTTGTATTCTTCGCTAACGCATCATGTCCCTGATATCAAAGAACAGAGCACCAGCTGCAGAGGTATTGAAAGTTCTAGGATTGATGACGGCAGCTATTTTAGCAATCCCGTTAGCAAGGATGCATATGAGAATCCTTTAATGGCTTCTATTCACGCAATGGTCTTACCAAGAACTTCCAATGAGTCACATCCTGATAACGAATTCCTGCAAGAAGGATCTTCAGTGGTGGTTGACGTCTCCATGTCACAATAGGACGTCCCTTCATGCTCCCCCCTCCAGTTGCCACTGTGACCACAGACACTTCCCTGATGGGGGGGGGGGCTTTTTCAGGGAAAGACTGCCCAAGGCACATGGAAAGATCAAGAATCACATCTGCATATCAATGTCCTGGAGATGAGAGCAGTACTTCTAGCGTTGCAATACTTTCAGGACTCTCTTCCTCTAGGGACAGTTGCAATACAGACAGACAACATGTCAGTGGTCTGGTACCTGAACAAGCAATGCGGAACCAAGTCTTATCCCCTTTTGCCGAGAAGCCCTCAGAGTATGGCAGTGGGCAGTGTCATCCCAGCGCTTTCTGTTAGCAATGCACATCCCGGGCAAATCCAATATCATAGCGGACAGACTGAGCAGAGCAATTTTATTGCTCCATGAATGGTCCCTCAAATAAGAGATTGCGGACAGGATCTTCCACAAATAGGGTCAGCCTTCCTACGACCTGTTTGCCAGTCATATCAGCAACAAATGCAGAAGCTATTTTGCCCTGATTTCCACGCCGCCAGGTCACTCCCTGAGGGATGCTCTTGTCCACGATTGGCCCCCGGGTCTCCTCTACGCATTTCCACCAATTCCCCTGATACCCAAATTCTTACAGAAAGCAAAGTCGCTGGGATGGACAATCATCCGTATAGCCCCTCATTGGCCTCGGCAGATTTGGTTTCCATTTCTTTACCATCACATTCTGGAAGATCCATGGATCCTGGACCCGGTTCCAGACTTGTTGACACATCCGTCGAGATCTTCGTCCATCCTTGCAGACACTGAAGCTAACTGCTTGGCTGCTCCAATTCCCCACATAGCCAGGCTCTATAATCTTTCCCATGACACACTAGTCAAATTTTGTTGGCTTCCCATAAACCTGTCACTAGAAAATTGTATCGTAGTAAGTGGAAGAGATTTTCCATTTGTGCTTCTTCCCACAGCACTGACCCTTACCAAGCGCCATTGTCTTCTATCTTACAATTCTTGACAGAAATCTTCAACAAAGGAGCAGCGGCTGCTATGTTGCAAGTGCAGTTAGCTGCTATATCTAATTTCCATCTAGGAATCGATGGTTTGAATATTATGGCTCACCAGTTGTCTAAGGCTTTTCTAAAAGGTTCTTTTCACATGAGACCTCCAGTGAAGACACCTTACTCCCCCTGGAATTTGAATTTTATGTTATCTCGTATCATTCTTCCTCCTTTTGAGCCTGCATCATCTTGTGAACTAAAATTTCTGTCATGGAAAACTTATCTTCTTAGTAGCCATCACTTCAGCCCGCAGAGTGTCAGCGCTCCAAGCCCTATCCATCAAGCCCCCTTATATGGTCTTCCATGCTGATAGAGTATCTCTCAGGGCAAATCCATCCTTTTTGCCTAAAGTATGTTCTGAGATTAACATTAATCAAGTCATTAAGTTGCCCATTTTCTTCCCTAATCATACCAACAAATTGGAATATATGTTGCACAAATTCGATGTTCATAGACAACTTAGATTTTATTTCGACAGAGCAAGACATTAGGAAATCAGATCAGCTTTTTGTGTCTTTTTTTTGAGGCCAAGAAAGGTAAACCATTTGCTAAAACAACCCTGTCTAAGTGGCTATCGGATTGTATCACCTACACATATTCTTGTCATAACATGCCCTTGTCTAGTAAGGTAAAGGCTCATTCAACCAGAGCAGTTTCTACCTCTTCAGCCTTTCAAGCCAAATTACCTTTGGACAACATCTGTGCAGCAGCCACATGGTCTAAACCTCACACTTTTATAACTCATTACAAAGTGGATAAGGCCTCCAGGGACAGGGCTTCATTTGGCTGTACAGTTCTGAAGAGTGTACTTCCGTGAGCCATCCAAGATCAGGGTGCTAGGGACGCTACCCATCAGTGAAGAATGAATGACGAGATTGAACAACTTCACATAAAGAAGTTATGTACTCACCATAACGTTCCATGTGAGTTGTTCCATCTCGCCTTCATTCTCACGTCCCTCCCTCCTTCCCCCTCCTGGCTGGCAGTTGACCTGGAGGCTGTCTTCATCCTGGTTTTTCAATGTGTCTTCATTCCTAGGCAGAGTAATTATTGTACTTCTATATGGTACGCAGCAAACAAGATCTGAGGTAATTCCAGCAGTGCATTGTGGGATAAGGGGTTGGGTCTCGAGCTACTGGAGAACTTTGAGCTTGCTAGTCGGCCGTGTCAGAGCCGCGGATTGGCTCCGAACCCATCAGTGAAGAATGAAGGCAAAATGGAACAACTCATATGGAACGTTATGGTGAGTAATTAACTTCTTTTTTTAAGTGGATATACAGGGCTTTGGTGTACACCTCTCCATAGGAGTCCATGTTATCTGCGTTCAAGGTTGCTTTGAAACTTCTTATACCATCACTCAGTAGGAGGTACTTTGTCTTAAAAAAATTTGTAAGCATTTTTGAGCTTGATGGGGTATCTAGTCTTATAATTACATCAAACGAGACTGATTTATGGTCCAGTCTTACCAAGGAGGACATTACATGGGGGAGGGGGTTAAATGCTCTACCATGTTAGTGAGTACTTTGTCCAGGACATTTGAGCCCCTTGTGGGTGTGCTGACTAGCTGTTGCAGAGCATTTGCATTGACAAAGTCCAAGAACATCTAAGGTAGCATGTTTGTGGTCATGTATGTTTCCCACTCAATGGTAAGATAATTAAAATCACCTATGAGTAAGGTGTTGGGCTGTATGGCAAGTGACTGCAGTAAGTCCAGGTATGCAGTATGTTTTCCCTGTTTCATACTGGGAGACCTGTAGCTAGTTATGATGTGGTAGGGGGCATTGCCTGTAGGTAATTGGATATGGAATAGCTCAGGAGAGTTATACTGTTTTACCAGTCTTGAGGTGTACTTATCATTAATGAAGATGGATATGCCTCCTCCTTTGGTTCTTTCATGCTCAATTTTTGATCTGAACATATTGAAGGCATTGTATAGCCCTGCACGGCCGGGGTGCTTTCCATGCCTTTGAACCATGTCTCAGTGACTGCACAGACTTTAACATCTTCCAACGTGAGGAGTGCTTCCAGGGAGTGCAGTTTCTTGTTTAGACTCCTAGCATTAAGCAGCAGCACCTTGAGTTTATCTAGAGAGGACTTTGGTATGTTGGAAGGTTGGTTATTTTGACACTACCTAAAAAGGCACAATTGGGGTGGCTAATGCCTTTGCCAGTATCTGAAAGCCTAGAGGAGACAGGTGCAAACCATCTCTGGCAAAGCAGTGTGGCCTTTCGACAGTGTCTTCCCAGGCTGACAGGTATTGGATCCCCTTGGACTGACACCAGAAGCTAAGTCAATTGTTAGTCAGTCATTTTTTGTTTGTAATGTAACATCATCCGTGGAGAAGGTAGAGTACTGCTTAAGGCTAGGCTTATACCTGCCTGTGACACATAATCAGAGTTCAGTCATGTCTCTTTTCATGTAGTCCAGTGAGGTACATCTGAAGTCGTTCACCCCCATATTGACTATGATGGAGTCATGCCAGTACTTGTGGTTGAATGATTTGAGTGCTTGAGTGACTTGATGGATCCTGGCACCTGACAGGCAGCAAACCATAACTCGCTCCTTATCCAGCCTGGTGAGAACATCCATGTGTCTCTCAATGGATCCACCCATGACCATAACATTAGGTTTTATGGTGTTGCACCTTATGAGCTTATTTGTTGAGAGACTGGTGTGTGTGTGTGTGTGTGTGTGTGTGTGTGTGTGTGTGTGTGTGTGTGTGTGTGTGTGTGTGTGTGTGTGTTGTGGTTGTTTTTTGAATGTTGTGCTTGTAGGTGGTTTCCATTTGAGAGGCCTCTGATCTTTTGGCGAGTTACAGGTGAGTATCTTTGCATATATTGGTTTGTGTCATGTTCTTTTAGTGTGGGAAGTGTGTGCGCTGACAACTTGTTTGGTATTTGATTTGTCCTTATGCGAGTCTTGACTCCATTTCATAGCATTACTGTATCTCTCACATCTCTCATATAAAGTATTTGCTTCAGGAGTAAGTGGTTGTCAGTATACATGAGACAATTACTACATTGCCTCAGAATGCCCATGTCTATCAGGCTGGGTACAGAGGTGATGAGGAAACTGCCCATCCATGATAGTAGACTGTTATTGTGTTTTAATAGGGAAGGGAATGGGTTAAATTGACAGAACTGTGCTGGTTGTGCCAAAACTACAAGACAAACCTATAATTTGTGTAGGCTAAGTTTGATCAGTAAGACAACGCTGCTCAGTTTGCAAACGAGTTACTCCTAAAGCAGTAGAAAAGCTTGGAAGGGTTTCAAGGACAGTTGTTTAGGGAAGAACTGAGCTTCTAGGATTTTGCATCTGTACTTTTATACTTTGCACTGCTAACTACTGCTGCTCGAAGACCAGCACCATACAAATGTGGGCTTAAGTATGAGCAAAGTGCAACAAGTTTTAAGCTAACTACCACTCAGGAAAGCACACAGTAAGCCTTCCACCAGCATCACTAACTGATACAGATTAGATCAGCACACTTCTGCCACAACCGTGCAGAAAAATGCCTTAATGTAGAATAGCTGGTTTGGAGCCCAAGTGTAACAAAACCACACAAACTACAACAGCCCTACACCTAACAGATGCAATGTAATACAATGTAATTAACTACTTAAAGCAGCAGCAGACAGTACAGTTTTTTTTAAACTGCTGAAGTATACTCACAGTATAAAAGAGAAGTGGAAAAAATACTTAGAGCCCTTTTGTGTGCCCCCCAGCTCAGATAGACCAACTGCCAGTTGACCAGTAAACACCTACTGCCACTAGATGAATAATCACAGTCCTACTAATGTAAAAGCACAGTAAGAGTGTCTGGAGTGAAATGCTACCACAAACAGACTTAAAGATACGGATACAGTAGTGTACTTTAAACAGCTTAAAAGTGTGATTAATCAATAAAAATACTTTGCTTTGTGTAAATGAGCCAAGAGACATTCAGAGATGGAAAATTCACTGACCTGTTAGTGTGAAAACAAGTGATTTTTTTTTAGAGTGTAAAAATACGATAGTTTATCCAACAGCTAGCCAGATAACGAATTCAGAACACATAAATCAGTAAAACAGACAAAAAGAGGCAAAATGCACTTTTTCAGTATAGGCACAAGGAAAAAGATATCAATAGCAGTGTAGAAAGGGTGGAGCTTATTAAATTCATTTTACAGTGTGGGTGGGCAGCTTAAAATCACCAGATTGAAAAAGCAGATCAGCAAAGGGGAGGGTGCTCGGGAAAACTAGCAGGGAATCACCAGCAGTGTTTTAGTTTATGCAGATCTAATGTCTTTTCATAAAAAAGACAAAGCCCCAGAAATTCACTGTGTATTTAAGTATTATCCAAGAAACAATTTAACCAATGAAAAAACATGTGAAATATGCAGCCTAGATAATTTAAGTGGCAACAATATGAAAGGGAAATGAGCTGGAGTGCAGGCCTGGATAAAACAGATGAATTTGAGGGCTTTTTTATATGCCATGTGCCTGCCACAAGTTAAATCTTACAGGTAGTGGTGGAGCACATTCATCACTACAGGCAGTGTCTTTCTTTGGATGTTTGCAGAGCATTCGCATAGTCTGTTCAACATCAACAAGCTGATGGCAGATTTTGAAATGACATGACCATGAAGCTACTGAGATTCGCTGGGAATGCAGGATAGACTCCATCAAAGGCAATACAGTTCAGTGATGCCACAACATGTCAACACGCAAGGAAACTGTACTCAGAAATTGTCATTTCAGTTCATTGTACCTTTAGTGGTTTGGTATGATGTACTGACATTGCCTAATTGTGCAAGGAAAGTGCTGATGAGTCCATCAATGTGATATTTCTACATGTGTCAAAGTGCTGTTGTTAACTGTGGACTTGTTGAGGAACTACAGAGACAAGATTTCAACATGCCATGGTTGAAGCCACTAAGAGAACTGGATGTTAGCACCACATTTTCAGAAAAGGGGCAGAGGAAAGTGAAGCATTTCTTTGGTTATGAAGGGGTGGGTGAGACTGTGCAGGATCCAATAGTAACTCAATGTGTAGACTACATCATTGTGCTGCTGGACACAACAATGCAGTCGTTTACTGACCAGTTTGAGTAGCTTTCAGAGTTTAAGGCCTTTAGATTTTTATCAAATAGTAAAGTCTTGAAGGACGTTGTAGAAGACACCTTGATCCATCAGTGTACAGCTCCGAAAGAACAACTGACAGGTCAAGTGGCCACTGTGACATTGACAGTGACATTGGACACAAACTGAAAAGCCTTTCTTGAATGCTTGATACTGAATCATTACCACTGACTGTGATAAATTTCCTCATTTCCAACCAGTTGTAAGACATCTATATAAATATTTATGTTTCACTGTGCATTTATTTGCCTGTACCTGTTAGTGTCTACTGCGGAACACAGCTTTTCTAGAGTGAAATTCCAAGACATACCTACATTTGTCAGTGAGTCAGACTTTCAGGCTTAGATGTGCTCTCAGTTGAGCATGAAGCAGGACAAGGTTTATTGTACAGCAGTCTCACTGAAGACTTTGTCCAGAAGAAAACTGTACGATACCAGTAAAACTCTAGGTATGTCCACATCTTTCCTTTCCAGTAACCTTTTAGAATGCTATATTGCTGTAAATTAAAAGTTGCACCTTAGCTTCTCTTATATAATACTATGCTGTGTAGTCACTCTAATTTTGCTTACTCCAGCAGGTAAGACCAACCAGGACAAGGAGGAAGGAAAAAAAACAGCAAGATTTGTTTAGGACAGTTAGGAGTGGCAGTATTTGTCGTGAGGCAAAGACAGTTAGCCTAGTACCAACCTATGAACCTATCGGCCCTAGGGCCTATACAAGCCTAGCCATAACAATTCCCTGGCTATTTCTTCCCACACTATTTACTTCCCTGGACCCCTGTCTAGCAGGGCGACGGACGTGATCCCTGGGACGAATTTCCTTTCTCCCATCCAATTGTTGAGGTTCCTTTTGAAGAGGGCCAAGGAGGTGCTCTGCTTGACATGTATGGGCAGTCTATTCCAGAGTCTGGGGAGTCTCTAGGTCAGTAACCTATCCCTCCAGCATGTTTTGTTTATTGTGATGACAAGGTTTAGATCCCTGGAGCGTGTGGCTCTGAGGGATTGGGATTTCTTTAAGTGTAGCATGTCCAACAGCTCTGTGTTTGACATGGCCTTATATGTTAAGCAGAGATCGCCTCTGAGTAGATGATACGTGACAGAGTATAGCTGGAGTTTTTTAAGGCGGTCAGCATAGGGCATCTGCTTTAGACCTGTGATTCATTTAGTGAGGTATTTTTGCGGCCTTTCCAGTTGTTGCAGATGTCTTGAGAAGTACATACCAAATGGGGCATTGTATTCTGTAATGGGTCTAATGAGGGATGAGTACAGTGGGACAATGACTTCCTTTTTTCTGGATGAAAAGCCCTTAGTGATGAGGTGTGTCACATAAAAGGATTTCCTGACTGTTGTGGTGATGTGGTTATTGAAGGTGAGACCACTGTCCACCTGTGTCCCTAAGTCTCTTATCACACTTTCGGTGTTTAGTGTGCTGCCACCTATGTCGTAATTCACGGGTACATGTTTTTTCCCAAAGGGGATAACTATACATTTCTTGGCATTGAGCTTGAGCCCATGGCTCTGGCACCAAGCATCTGTTTCTGTAAGGCCCTTTTGAAGAATATCCACATAATTTGGGGATTCAATAATGGCTCCCAGTTTGCAGTCATCTGCGAACTTTGTTAGCAAGAGTCCCTTAGTGATGGCCTGTACTTCAGAGAAGTAGATGCCAAACAAGAGCAGTCCCAGGACTGAACCCTGAGCTACTCCACGTATCACTTGTCTGGAGCTGGATTTGGAGTCAGCTACTTTTACAGTGTGGGTTCTGTCAGTAAGCCAGTTGGTAACCCATTGAGTGACGTTAGGGTTTAATGCCCAGCTTAGTAAGTTTGTCTGTGATTCCAGAGTGGGGGATGGTGTCAAAGGCCTTGGCGAGGTCCGGATAGGCTTTGTGGACTGCCTTACCCTCAACCACGGCTCTGGAGACTGATTTGAAGAAGTCAGTCAGGTTCAGGAGACAAGATCGGCCCTTCACAAACCCAAACTTGGTGGGGTCCAGTGTTTGAAGGTTGCCAGTATCTTTGTTTATAAGTTCCATGATAATATGTTCCATGGCCTTGCAGATCAGGCTCATCAGACTGATGTGGTGGTAGTTCCCGGGATCCAAGGTGGATCCCCCCTTGTGGAGTGGGAAGATTAGTTGCAGGATTTGTCTTGAGGCAAGGACAGCTAGAAGCACTTAGTCTCCACAGTCTGAAAAGCTGTGGAGCTAACTGTACACTGAAGGTATGACACTCTGGTGTCTGTCATTTATGCGCTTTTTGACTTCACCAGTTTATCTTTGGGTTTGAGTCTGTCTGCAGTCTCTTCTGCAGTCTCTGTAATCCCCATGGCTTTATCCTGTATGTCTTGTGTGGCTGTAGTCTGACTGGTCTGCATGTCAGTAGCTGTCTTCTGTCTTGTGTGGCGGGGGTTAATTCATTTAAGGCATCTTGTGTATTTCAGTCTTGGTCTAGTGCTGCCTTTGTCTTGTGTGGGTGTCTGTTTAGTCTTGCTGTGGTTTTGTCTTGGTCATGTGCGGGTGTCTTTGTCCTGTGTGGAGGAGTTTGTGTGGGTGTCTCTGTTCCATCTTGCTTTAGTGCTGTCTTGATCTTGCGTGGGTGTCGCTGTCCTGAGTGTGGGTGTTTGTATACTTCTGTGGTACTGGTTACCTTGATGCAGTACAGAGGCTTATCATAATGTAACAATATTGCTACTAAATGCCAGTCATTGTGTGCATATATCTGTTTGAGTGGTTACCTTACTGTGTTACTGAGGCTTGTGATAAATGTTAACATCGGTACTAAATGCCAGTGAGTGTGTGTACCTTGTTGCAGTAATAGAGACCCTACAAGCCTTTGTAATGGTCTGAGTGAACTAACACTTTATAGTGATCTTTAAAGGGTGCTGGGTGAGCTTGACAGGGAAGGGGGCATGGAAACAATGTGGCCACACCTTATGTCTCCTAGATAAGGCCCCTCAACATGAAATTTGCTGGTGGCACTCAAAATGCTACCACCATCCCTGGCTGGGAGCCAGTCATTATCAATTCAAAGCTCTGCCCTTTGGACTCACTACAGCCCCCTTTGTGTTTACCAAATGTGTGGCAGTAATAGCAGCACATCTATGATTGCAGAGATTCTGGGTGTTTCCTTACCTAGACAACTGGCTCATAACCACCCCATCTGGAGATCTACTTGTCCTTGCCAAGGACTCTCTGCTTCATTTGTGCAAATAGCTTGGGATTACAGTAAAGCTTCAGAAGTCTCATATCCAGCCTGCTCAGACTCTGGAGTTTATCAGAGCTCTTTTAGATATGACAACTGTCACAAGGAGATTATCTCAGCAACTAATCTCATCCCCTCATTCCCAAGCCCCATCAGGTTCTCGCACAAGACGCCATCTGCCAAATTGATTCTCCGACTCCTGCGTTCCATTGCTGCCTCTAACCTTGGTTCCACTTGCCATGTTTCACATGAGTGCTTCATGTGGATGTTATCAGTGCACTGGTTAATTAGGCAGCAACAGATGTCCTACCTGATCATTCTGATGAACGTCTGCAGGGAGCACATTCATTGGAAGATAACATCCCCAGTCCTGAGGGGTTGTCTGTCTCTCAGGCTACAGTGACCACAGATGCCTCCCTACTAGGGTGGGGAGTATTTGGGTAGGACAGCCCAATACATGTGGTGTCAGCTAGAGGCCAGTCCTCAGTATCTTGGAGATGAGTGCAGTCTTCCTAACACTTCAGGCCTTTCAGGCCTCTCTTCACTTGGATGTGATTTTGATTCAATCAGACAACATGGCTGTGGTGTGGTACATCAACAAACAGGGAGGAAACTAATCATGTTATGTAGTCCTATCTCGCCGTACTTCTTGCTCGATGGGTTGCTCCGACTCAGCTGATACTAAAGCTCGAGAGCTTTTACTGGCTCAAGGCTGTCCCCTATCCCATGGTGCATCACGGCAATTCCCCACATCTTGTTTGCCACGAAAGATTCGAGGTTGTCTTTTTACTGGCTCGTTGGCCAAGTAAAATTTCCAATATTTTTCACCATATTTCTTCACCTTTTTCTATTAACTAGTTGTTTCCTATTACCTGAGTGATTGTAGTGAGTGTTTGCTCCCCTGTTCCCTTTTCTTAAGGATTGTACGGCCCGTTTCAGTTAGAGGGCTGTAGTTGCCATTTAAATTAGAGGGCCTTTCCTGAGGTCTGAGGAAGCAATTTTATTTGTGAAAGCGCTTACCTTGTCAGTTTGTTATTTTAATAAACGCTATAACTTTGATCCGTTGGATATTTTTATCTGCCTACCTGCCTTTCTGCTGTGTCTGTTGATTTTTGGATGTGTGTGTGTGTGTGTGTGTGTGTGTGTGTGTGTGTGTGTGTGTGTGTGTGTGTGTGTATATATATATATATATATATAATTTGTTCTCCTTATATAGTTGTACTAATGCTTTGTTGTTGTTGTTTTGTTTTTTCTTCTTAGTAGCAATATGTCTAAAGATAAAGACAGAGAACATAAAGAACACCGCCCTTCTGGCTTTAAAAATGCAACAAATATTCTCAAAAAATGTAATTGACAGTCACGCCAGCTGTGTGTACTGTCTTGGAGAGGCTGATTTACAAGAACGCTGTACTTTCTGTCATGCTTTCAGCACTAGGGTTCTTAATGAAAAGAAAAGGAAACTTATAGACAGGGGCCTTATGACTAGTTCCTTCCAGGAACAGCTGGAACATGGTCAGACAGTTCCCAAAACTCAAAAAAAGGAAATCCCCATTGGTTCCGGCTTCATAACCATCGAAGAAATCTAAAGTGACGGAGCCGAAGAGTTCTGGCTACGATTCTGCTTTTTCAGTCTCGGTGCCATCTGTTTCATCGGTACTGAAACAGCCTTCTATGTTGAGACACTCACCTGTTTTGGAACCGGTTTCACCAACCTTGAGATCTTCTATTTTGGAAAGGAGGAGATCTCCATTTATCTCCACCTGTTCCTCCAGGACACTTTCTGATGAGGATGTTGAGCGGGTGGTGAAGAGGCTGCTCTGTGACCCTGGCGCTGACTAAAATTTTAGCTCCTCCAGACCCAAAGGCTTCGGAGCCATCCCATCTTTAGGCTACTGCTCCTCCTCCGACTGCTTCGCTCTCTGAGTCTAGTGCTTCAGGTCCTTTAGTGCTGGAACCTTCGGTTCCGAGAATTCTTTTGGCTTCCTTGGAACTGATAACTCTATCCTCATCAGCTCAGTCTGGGGCTGAGGGGTCTGGGAGCCGATGCTGTCGGGTCGACTCCGAGAGGGATAGTCACCCCAGTTTTTCTTCGGAACCAACCCACCCTCTCGATGCTTCAGCTTGTGTGAGCTTGGCTCCTACATCTCAGAATCGACCTTCCGTTTCCTCGGAGCAGAGGTTTCTTTGGAGTGGGGTGGTAAGGCTTTCAGAGCCATAGAGAAAGCTTTGTCAAGTGCCAAAGCCCTGCCTTTGGACCTGATGTCCCTCCAGAAGCCGGTAGCAACCTCTTCTCCCTCAACTTCCCCTAAGTGTAGGGAACCAGAGCCCCAAGGAGCCCCCGTTGGAGGTGTCCCCCTCTTCCGAGACCTCCCCAGATTATCCCACTGGAGAGGTCCCTCGAAAGACTTTGTAAGAGGAAGCACATTGACTCACTTGAGTCTGTCACTTCGGACACTGATTTGGATGAGTCCAAAGGGTCCCCACGATCCCTCTTTGAGGATGTCTTCTTTGTGGACATCCTTGAAATCTTTAGACAGAGGGGTGATTGGAAGACCTCTAACCCTACCGAGGACGATTCAATGTACCTTGAGACTTTTGTTTCCCGACCTTCCACCTCCTGGGTGGCACCGCCATATGACCAACTTTTAGGGGTCATATCCTGGAAAGCTTGGACCTCTCCGGACACAGTGGAGCTTGTCCCGAGGAGGCCAAACAAATTTATGACTGCTCCAGAAGACAAAACTTTTCTAACTAAGAGAGATGTTCTTCGTGTTTCACTGTTGCAGTCATCACATTTGGGTTATCTGCTTGCAGTAGCCCTCAGTCAGTCTGATTATCAAAGTCCTACATCGGTTGCTGTCTCATCTTCCATTACGTCAGGTAGTCAGGGGTATAAAGCATGCAGCCAATGCCATTACATCAGTCTTTCTTGCTGTGCGGTGCCCGAAGCAGAAGCAGTTAGCCAGTACCGGTCGGCTGACTCCTGAAATTTTCGTTTCCGAGTTTCACTTCCGAAGTGTTCAACTAAGCTAAGTACCCCGTTGGGGATCCTTTCCCTTGCTCTAAACTAATGTCAGTAAAAGTTAACAATAGTATTTCTTGTGGAAAGCAAATACTTCATAAAGATTTTCATTCCTACTGCGTTCCTTGCTTAGGCCTAGACCACGATGTACCTCGTTGTCGGTTTTGTGCCTTATTCAAACCTCGTACTATTTGTCGGTTCATTTACGCATCTAAATATTTTGATACTTGGTTCAATTATCCAGAAATGGCTTCGGTAAGCCACCTGACTGCCGACATTCTGAAAAAATGCAAAGATAAAGACGGAGACAGACCGCATAGGTCCAAAGCTGCTGACGACGCTTCTTCTAAGCTAGTCACCAGTTCGCCGGTACTCAGTGAAGCACTTTCGCAGCCCCTGATATCTGCTACTTCAGATTCGCAGGCCTCTACTGAGACCCATTTGGAGTCTGGTATGCAAAGAGATGCTTCTTCAACTGTGGAACCTGCGGATGTCTCTACCTTGGATGGGTCCGAAGCCGCAGTGCAGGCACCGGCTTCTGAGGGTGTATTCAAGCCTACTGACTTGCATATTAGACCAACGCCATCTTCTTCTTCAAGGCCTAAAACTCGATCCATGCCTAGAAAACTGTCGCCCAGACTGCATGGTCAGGCCCCTATGCCTAAAAAACAAGTGATAAGAATGGCTGAAGACCTTATTACTCTAATCAGGGGAAGTCACCCTTCCCCCTCTAAGAGACCTAGGACTGATTTTCCTTTTGATTCTTCTGATCAGGATTCTGAAATTTCTGTTTTCTCTGATGACCAGCCTTTGCCCTATGAGGATTCTGATGCAGAGGACTCCATTCCCTCTGCTTCCCCTCCAGAGGATTTCTTTTTTGGTGAAATCTTGCATACTCTTAGGGAGCATTTCCACTGGGAAAGCCAGGATTACTCTGACTCCAAAAAGAGGCTTAGGGAATTCTTACTCCTACCTCAACACAGGCCTTTAGCTATCCCTCCTATACTGGACATTGTAGATGATGCCTTCTTGGAATCTCGCCTGGCCCCTGACTCTTTACCTCCAGCTCCCAGAAAGCCTGATAGGTATTACAGGTTACCTGACTCTCACAAGTTCCTCCTTAAAAATCCTACTGCGGATCCTGAGACCATTTCACAGGGACCCAAGGGTATTAAGGCTACTACTGCCAAAAATCCTACCCCCTTTGATAGATATTCCAGGGCTCTGGATAGATGGGGCAAGAAGGTATACACTTCTGCAACCTTGGCCATTGGGGCCTTAAACTGCCAGTTTCATATGTTAAAGTATCAGCAGCATATTATTGGATTGCTTAAACAGAAAATTATGTTGATTCCTGTCTGTGCTGAAAATAAAGATTTACAGGATTTAATGCATTCTGCTGAACAAGTTGGAAAACATACTTTGCAATGTGGTTTTGATTCATTAGAGGCATCTTGCAGGGCTGCTGTCACTGGGTCTGTACTTACAAGGCTTGCTTGGCTTAAGGAGCAATCTTTGCCAGATCATGTTAAAGCTAAATTACTGGATTCTCCCTTAAACCAAGACCACCTGTTTGGCAACAAAGCAGACAGAAGTACTTAAAAAGATGGAGGAAAAAGCTAAATCTATGCAAACTGTTAAAGATTTCCTGCAAGTACAGCCTCCCAGATTTAGTAGGCATTGGCCCTCTAAGAATTGGTCCTTTCCTGCCTCTTCCAGGCCTTCTCAGTCTAAACCCAGAACCAGCAGAACACCCAGGCTTCAGTCCCAAGATACTCACAGGCCTAAGCAGTAGGGGGCTCCCACTTCCAAAGCAGGGAGTAGTAAGACTCCCCCCTATGGTAAACTGTCTCAATGACTTAACTTTAAATTTTCCAAGCCCTGCTTAACTGACTGTTCCTTTAGGGTGAAAGATTGTCCTGCATGCAAAAAATTGGGAACTCATTACCCAGGACAAATGGGTTTTAAGTATAGTTTCCCAAGGATACAGATTTCACTTCCACTCCTTACCAACCTCAAACGGTTGGCCAGACCTACCCCCAAATCAGTTGGCAGAGGTTGAAAAGCAAATTATCTCTCTCTTAAACATCAGGGCTATTCAACCTGTCCCAGAAGAAGAATGGGGGCAAGGTTTCTACTCAAGACTTTTCCTGGTACCCAGAAAAGACAATTCCTGGCATCCTATCCTGGACCTCTCTATCCTAAACAGATTTTTGATAATCCCAAAATTCAAGATGCTAACTCTTCATCAACTGCTTTCCATGCTAGGCAAAGATGCCTGGTTGGCAACACTGGAGTTAAAGGAAGCCTACCTGCACATCCCAATGAGGGAATCTTGCAGAAGATACCCACACTTCAGAGCAGGCTATATGCACTATCAGTTCTCTGCACTGCCCTTTTTGTTTATCTACTGCGCCCAGGGTATTCATAAAGTGCCTAGCTCCAGTCATTGCATTTTGCAGGCAAAGAAATATTCAAATATACACATACCTGGACGATTGTCTAATTCAGGCAGAAAACCAGGACATACTATTAAATCATCTGGAATTTGTAAAGAAATTGCTAACTTTTCTGGGGTACACCATAAATGAAAAGAAATCACATATTGTACCCTGCCAACAAATTGTATTCCTGGGAGCAAGCTTGAATACAACTTCCCAGATGGCCTACTTCAAGCCAGAGAAACAGGTTAATTTGACAGTCTACTTCAAACTACTGGCCACAAAGACCCAGCTGTCTGCAAGGAAAATACTGCAAGCCCTGGGGTTCATGGCCTCTTGGATTCTACTAATTCCATATGCAAGACTGCATATAAGGAAGCTACAATGGTATGTAAAAAGCTTATGGTGTCAACATTCTCAGGATCTAGAATCAATGATTCCTATCATACCTTGTCTACAGATAGAGTTCCTTTGGTGGGCAGAGGCCTGCCACCAAAACAAGGGACTGCCATTCACTCTACCTCCTGCTGCCCAAACCCTAACAACAGACGCATCAGATTAAGCATGGGGGGCTCACTCGGCAGGGCAGTGCATTCAGGGCAAATGGAACCCAAATCAAATGCACCTGCATATCAGTCAAAAAGAAATGTTTGCTGTACAGAATGCTCTGACAGCCTTCAAGGACCATATTCTTCTAGGACAATTATTGGTAAATTCGGACAAAACCACTGTTATGTGGTACATAAACAAGCAGGGGGAAACCCACTCATACACTCTCTGCAGACTAGCCATGGCTCTGTTGAACACAGCCTTGAGCCACCAAGTGCACCTACAGGCTCACTTCCTGCCAGGAAAGCTAAATACATTGGCAGATGACCTAAGCAGAAATCTCATGGACCCACACGAGTGGAAACTGGAACCAAAGATATTCAACATGTTGAGAAACAAATGGGGGAGCCCAGAGATAGACCTGTTTGCCTCCCCCAGAACTACCAATTGGACAAATTCTGCACAAGGACTCACCACAAACAAGCTTGGAAAGTGGATGCCCTGTCCTTCACCTGGAACAACTTATCAGTTTATGCCTTTCCCCCTCTTCCTCTCCTCTCCAAGGTACTACTAAAGATGAAACAGTACAAACCAAGGACAGTACTGATTTCACCAGACTGGCCACTGCAACACTGGTACCCCCTCATGTGCAGTGTCACTGCTGCCACCATGGCACCTGCCTCAGACCCTTGCCCTGCTGTTCCAGCAGGAGGGCCAGATTCTGCACCTACAGCTTCAAACCCTGAACCCGGCAACCTGGCTAATTATCAGATCTCTCCTATATCAACCCTCAGTAAACAAGTAATGGATGTCATTCTGGAGGCAAGGATGCCTAGTACTAGAAAATCCTATAATGAAAAATGGAAAAGAGTCTGTTCCTGGAACCAAACTCGGGGGGATGGGCACAGCAGCGCTCAATTTACCCCATATTGTCCAATACTTAACTGAGATGCTTCACAAGGGCCTTTCCTTTTCCTCCATCAAAATTCATACCTCAGCCATTTCAGCTCATTACAATACAGAACCACCCCTCTTCTCTCATCCACTGCTGAAGCAATTCCTCAGAGGGGCCAAAAAGTTAAGACCACCCCCGGAGAGCCCCTACTCCAGACTGGGACCTTAACTTTGTATTGGAAAAGCTCACTCTACCTCCCTTTGAGCCAGCTGCAAATGCAGAGTTGAAATTCCTTTCTTGGAAAACAGCCTTCCTTCCAGCCATCACTTCAGCATGAAGTGTGTCTGAATTACAGGCCCTCATGGCAGTGGAGCCTTTCATCACCTCTCATGCTGACAGGGTGTCCCTCAAGACCAATCCCTCCTTCATGCCTAAGGTGGTATCCAGTGTGGCCCTTAATTAGTCCATTCATTTGCCAACCTTCTTCTCTAATCCACAGAACAAGGGGGAACGAATACTGCACTCCTTGGACGTGCACAGACTTAGATTTTACTTGGACAGGGCTAAGCCTCTCAGGAAATCTGAACAGCTGCTGGTTGCATTTGCTGCAGGGGCAAAGGGGAAGGCCATTTGAAAGCAAACCATTTCTAAGTGGATAGGCCATTGCATCATTTCTGCTATAAGCACCATGGAAAACCTACCCCATAGGGGATAAGACCGCATTCAACTAGGGCTGCATCTACCTCTACAACCTTTCTCAGAGGTGTCCCTACAAGGGACATCCTAGAAGCTGCTACCTGGAGTTCTGTACATACCTTCACCAAGCATTACCACTTGCCAATTTTTTCTAAATCCAGAGCTGGCTTTGCCACTGCAGTCTTGCAGGGCCTTATAGCTGGTCCTAATGTTATCTAATTACCTCCTCCCTTTCTTAGCTTTGGGAATCTACCCAAATGCAATGACTGCAACAGTGAAACACGAAGAACATAGTACAGTTGTGTACACTTACCATAAATGTAGATGTTCGAGTGTATTCACTGTTGCAGTCTTGGTTACCCTCCCTCCAGTCCCCTGACTTCTATCGCCTATACCTCTATTCTTATTTACTATGCTTAAAGCTTTTTGTATTTGCTTTTTTGTTGGGGGTGTAACCTTGTATATAATTGCTTCCCATTATGGGGGCACCTGACATCTGGGGCAAGAAAAACTGATGTAATGGCATCGGCTGCATGCTTTATACCCCTGACTACCTGACGTCATGGAAGATGAGACAGCAACCAACACAGGACCCAAGAATTTGATAATCAGACCAACTGAGGGCTACTGCAAGCAGATAACCCAAATGTGATTGCAACAGTGAATACACTCGAACATCTACATTTATGATAAGTGTACACAACTGTACTTTCCTGTGGATGCTATGGTGGTAGCAGCGACAACGAAGAAGGAGTTGTCAGAGACCTCCTCAAATATCCATCTTCTAATAAAGAGTCTAGGATGATAGATAGGTATGGAAATCGTACCTTCTCTTCAGCAGCATTTACCTTATGATTGCTGAATTATCTGCCCCACTTTACTAGACTTTAAAGGGATCTCCTGAAGGAGTTGGGAGATACCTTTCAGGGTTCAGTAGCTTTGGGATCTGCTGACAAGGTATTTGCGCAGCTCTCCACCTTTACCTGTATTGCTAACTTCTCCTTGAGGCTGATTTCCTATGAAGCTGACGGAGCGAGCAGGCAACCGCAGCAGGGATCTCTTTTTGGAGACATTCCTGGATGCATCTATGCAACTTTACGGAATCCTTTAAGTCTTCCTTTTCCAACGTCCCCTTTGATGGTTCAACTCTGTATGGACCTCAGGTAAAAGAAACTTTGACCATGTGCGAGCAGGAAGGGAAAACCTTATCTGCTGTCGGAGTCGTTTCTCCCTTCTTTCTAGACCCTATCCCAAGGGTCAAACAGGAGGGAAAATGTGGTTCCGTAAATCCCAAAAAGGTTTCCCTCAGGCACAAGGTCACCCCTCCCCTAGAGGCAGAGGGGGAGGTTATAATGGAAGATGCAACACCAGGATGATAGAGATGCTTTCTCTGATTGTCCCTTTCATCGCCTCTGAGGGGTTGCCTGACTGCTGTCTCTGGAGGCAGTCAGGGGTCATCTCTCACTGTACCCAAGCGCCTGGCTACAAATTTCCCCAAGATCAATGTGTACAAAATATAATTTCCAGAGGTTACCTCATTCCTTTTGTTTCCGATCCCCCTGTAAATCGGTCTTTACCAGATGTGCCACCCATTCAATTAGACCATGCAACATCAGAAGTCATTTTGTTACTTCAAAAAAAAGTCATCCAAGAAGTCCCCACAGAGCAAATAGGATCCGGAACTTACTCACAATTCTTTTTAGTTCCAAAAAAGACCGGAGACTGGAGATCAGTTCTAGGTCTCAGCAAGCTAAACAAGTCTGTAAAAAAATCGAAGTCCCGTATGATCACTCTGCAGTCAATTTTTCTGTTTGTCAGAAAAGACAATTGGATGTGCTACATAGATCTTCAGGACGCATACTACCATATCAAAATGGACAGGAGCTCCAGAAGACATCTACGCTTTTGGCTGGGAGCCAGTAGTTTTCAATTTTAAAATCCAAAAAGAAGCACAATGGGGCCGGAACCTCGGAAGTAATCCACCAACACTGAACGAACTTTTAAAAATTTATTTACTGTTGTAGAAACATCAAAAAATAAATAAAATGAAATAAAATACGTAAGCGCTTTCGTTTAGCCTCTGCCAAACTTTTTCAAACTCGTTCAGTGTTGGTGGATTACTTCCGAGGTTCCGGCCCCATTGTGCTTCTTTTTGGATTTTGAAGTTTTGGCTTTTGAGACTTTTATTGGTTTGTTATACAGTTTTCAATTTTAACACTGCCCTTTGGCCTCACTACAGCCCTCAGAGTGTTCACCAAATGTATGGCAGTGGTCACGGCTCACCTGAGACGTCAGGGATTACAGGTGTTTCCGTACTTAGACGATTGGCTCCTCACTTCTACCACCAAGCACCAACCAATCCATGCTAGGGATGAGACTCTATCCTTGTGCATCAGTTTAGGGATTACAGTAAATCTAAAAAAATCTGCCTTATCTCCATCGCAGCGCATTGTCTTCTTAGGCTCAGTCATAGACTCAACCATCATGACAGCAAAACTGACAGCAGAAAGGATAGAATCGTTGCACAACGAAGTCAGATTCTTGCTGAACAAAGACAAGGTACAGACCAGGATAGATGTTCTTCGTGTTTCACTGTTGCAGTCATTACATTTGGGTAATCTGCTGGCAGGTTGCCCTCAGTCAGCCTGATTAACAAAGTTTTGGGTCCTGCGTCGGTTGCTGTCCCTTCTTCCATGAGGTCAGGTCGTCAGGGGTATAAAACATGCAGCCGACGCCATTACATCAGTCTTTCTTGCCGTGCGGTGCCCGAAGCAGAAGCAGTTCGCAAGTGCCGGTCGGCCGACTCCTGAAATTTTTGTTTTTGAGTTTCAGAACCGAAGTCTTCAACTAAAAGCTTAGTACCCCGTTGGGGAAACTTTTTCTTGCTCCTTATCGATGTCAGTAAAAGTTAATAATTGTATTACTTGTGAGAAGCAAATACCTCATAAGGATTTTCATTTGCACTGTATTCCTTGCCTAGGCCCTGACCACGATGTACCTTGCTGTCAGTTTTGTGCTTTATTTTATCAGCACACTGTCCGTCGTCGGTACATTTTTGCTTCTAAATATTTCGGTTCTCTGTTTAATTATCCAGAAATGACGTCGGTTAGCCATCCGACTACCAGAATACCAAAAAAATGCAAAGAAAGACCGAGACAGGCTGCTGAGGTCCAAAACTGCCGACAACGCTTTTCCTAAGCCAGTCGCCAGTTCGCCGATACTCAGTGAGGCGCTTTTACAGCCCCTGATGTTTTTCGTGTTTCACTGTTGCAGTCATTACATTTGGGTAATCCTGCTGGCAGGTTGCCCTCAGTTGGCCTGAATTCCAAAGTCATGGGTCCTGCGTCGGCTGCTGTCACCCCTTCCCTGACGTCAGGTCGTCAGGGGTATAAAAGATGCGGCTGATGCCATTTTCTTTAGTCTTTCTTGCCGCGCAGTGCTCGAAGCAGAAGCAGTTCGCAAGTGGCTATCGGCCGAATCCTGAGATTTTCGTGTTCGAGTTTCATATCTGAAGTCTTCAATAAAGTTAAGTACCCCACTGGGGAAACTTTTTTCTTGCTCCAGACCGATGTCAGAAAAAGTTAATAATTATATTTCTTGTGGAAAGCAAATATCTCATAAGGTCTTTCAATCTTACTGTATTCCTTGCCTAGGCCCTGATCACAACGTTGCTGGTTGGCGGTTTTGTGCTAGATTTAACCAACGCACGATTAAGCGTCGGTATGATTTTGCTTTAAACTATTTTGGACGCCGGTTTAATTATTCAGAAATGTCGTCGGATAGTCATCCGACTACCAGAGTTCACAAAAAATGCAAAGAAAAGAAGAGAGATAGACAACCGAGGCCCAAAACCGACGACGAAGCTTCTCCTAAGCCAGTCGCTGGTTCGCCGGTTCTCAGTGAGGCGCTTTCGCAGCCCCTGATGCCCACTACTTTAGAGTCGCAGCCCGCTACCAACTCCCACGTGGAGTCAGCCATGCCGCTGGAAACTCAAGATATTGGAGCCTCGGATACTAACCCTTCAGATGGGTCTGGAGCCGCTGAGCAGCCACCGGCTTCTGAGGGTGTATACAGACCTAAACATCTTTACATTAAGCCAGCCTCAGCTTCAAAGGCAACGACTAAAGCACCTTCAAAAGCAAAGAAACAAACTCAAGAGCCACGTGGACAGGCCTCTATGCCCAAAAACAGATGCTCAAAATGGCCAAAGACTTAATTACCTTGATCAGGGGTTCCCATCCCCCTCCTGATAAGAGGCCTAGGCGAGAGACTGACTATGAATCTTCGGATCAGGTTTCTATTTCTTCTGATTCCTCTTCTGATCAGGAATATTCTCTTCCCCCCATGAGGATTCTGATGCTGAAGAATCTATACCTTAAGCTTCTCCTCCATAGGACTATTCTTTTTGGGGAAACCTTGCATACCATGAGGGAGCATTTCCACTGGGAGAGCCAAGATTTTTCAAAATATAAAAAGAGGCTCAGAGATTTCCTTTTACTACCTCAACACAGGCCACTAGTTTTCCCACCTGTGTTAGATATTGTAGACCCCTGACTCCTTACCTCCAGCTTCTGTTAAGCCTGACAGATATTACAGGGTCCCTGACTCTCATAAATTCCTTTTTAAAAACCCAGTTGCAGACCCAGAAACTATTTCACAGGGTCCCAAAGGAGTTAAGGCTTCCGCTGCAAAAAACCCTACCCCCTCTGACAGAGATTCTAGGGCACTGGATAGATAGGGAAAAAAGGTTTACACATCTGCAACCTTGGCTATAAGGGCCTTAAACTGTCAGTTTCATATGCTGAAATATCAGCAACGTGTCATGGCATTGCTTAAACAAAAAATGTTAAACTCTGAATGTGCAGAAAACAAGGAAATGGAGGATTTATTGCATGCAGCTGAACAAGTTGGAAAGCATATTTTGCAATGTGGTTTTGATTCTTTGGAGGCCTCCTGCAGGGCCGCAGTTACGGGTTCTGTAATAAGGAGGCATGTTTGGTTAAAGGAACAAAATCTGCCTGATCATGTTAAAGTTAAATTATTAGATGCACCTTTACAGCATGATACTTTGTTTGGTGTTAAGGCAGAGGAGGTGTTAAAGAAAATGGAGGACAAAGCTAAATCTATGCAAACTGTCAAAGATTTTTTACAAGTACAGCCAACTAGGTTTAGTAGACACTGGCCTACAAAGAATTGGTCCTTTCCTGTGTCAGACAGATCTCAAAGGTGCAGATCCAGACTCCCTAGAGGCAGATCCCAGGTGCAAGGTTCCTACAGGTCAAAGCAATGGGGTGCTTCTACCTCCAAAGTTGGAGAAGATAAATCACAACCATACAGGAAACAGTCCCAATGACTTCCCCCTGCCTGCACCAAGCACTTATCTCCTGGCACCATGGTCCCTTAGGGGGAAAATTAGCACTTTTTTATCAAAATTGGCACATTATAACCCAGGACAAGTGGGTTCTAAATATTGTGTATTAGGGGTACAAGTTCCATTTCCATACCCTGCCAAATGCAAATGCTGGCCAGACCTGCCAAAAGATCAATGGGCAGAGGCACAAAAACAAGTCTCATCCCTCATGGACATGGGGGCCATTCAACAAGTACCAGAGCAAGAGCAGGGACAAGGATTTTACTTAAGGCTGTTCTTGGTACCCAGAAAGGACAAGACCTGGAGACCAATACTGGACCTACCTATTCTGAACACACTCCTGGGTATACCAAAATTCAAGATGATTACTTTGCAGCAGCTTCTGCCCATGCTGGGCAAGAACGCTTGGCTGGTGACTCTAGATCTAAAAGAGGCATACCTGCATGTCCCAATCAGACAATTATGCAGAAGATACCTTAGATTCAAGGCTGGCTCAAGGCATTATCAATTCTCTGCACTGCCCTTTGGCTTGTCTACTGCGCCCAGGGTCTTTGCAAAGTGCCTGGTACCAGTAATTGCATTCTGCAGACAGAGGAATACAAATATATCCTTACTTGGACGACTGTCTAATTCAAGCAGAGAACAAGGACACTCTTCTACAGCATCTGGCGTTTGTGAAAAGACTTCTAACATACCTAGGGTACACAGTCAATGAAAAGAAATCAAAACTAGTACCCTCTCAAGAGATATATTCCTGGGTGCAAGCTTAAATACAGCTGCCCAGATGGCTTATCTCACGCCAGACAAACAAAGGCAACTGACTACCTATTTCAAAATGTTGGCAACAAAGGCCCAGTTATCTGCAAGAAAAATTCTGCAGGCTTTGGGCTTCATGGCATCCTGCATCCTACTAATTCCATATGCAAGACTGCATATGAGGAAACTTCAATGGTATCTAAAAAGTGTTTGGACACAACATTGCCACAGCCTGGAAACAACGATTACTCTTATTCCCTGCCTACAACAGGAGTTTCGATGGTGGGCTAAGGCTTGTCACCAAAACAAGGGACAACCATTCACATTACCTCCAGCCAGGCAGACACTAACAGCAGATGCATCAGATTACGCCCGGGGTGCCCACATGGCAGGAAAATGCATTCAGGGCACATGGTCCTCAACCCAAATGCATCTACATATCAATCAAAACGAGATGCTAGCTGTTCAGAATGCCCTGACAGCCATCAAGGACCTGCTTCATCCGGGACAACTATTGATAAAGACAGACAACACCACAGTAATGTGGTTTATAAACAAACAGGGGTACACACATTCTTACTCCCTTTGCAGACTAGCCACGACTTTGTGGGGCACAGCATTAACTTACCAAGTTCATCTGCAGGCACAATTCCTGCCACAATTCCTGCCAGGAAGGAAAAATACTCTGGCAGACGAACTAAGCAGAAACCTCATGGATCCCCATGAGTGGCAGCTGGATCCACAAGTCTTCAGCATGATAACAAGGAAATGGGGATGCCCGGACATAGATCTATTTGCCTCCCCTCACAACTACCAGCAAAATATTCTGCACAATGACTTATCACAGACAAGCATGGAAAGTGGATGCCCTATCTTTCAGCTGGAAAAACCTATCAGTATATGCCTTTCCCCCTCTGCCTCTCCTCCCCAAGGTACTCCTAAAGGTCAGACAGGAAAAAACAAACATGATATTGATTGCCCCAGACTGGCCCCGCCAGTACTGGTTTCCAGTCCTAAAGAACTTGTCTCAAGGCCCAGCTTGGACCTTACCTCAAATACCTCATCTACTGTCCCAGCAAAACAATCAGATCCTGCACAGCCAGCTCAGGACTTTAAACCTGGTAGCATGGCGGATAATGTAGTCATACAAAACACACCTCAGTAAAGCTGTGATGAATGTCATTTTGGAGGCCAGAAGGCCTAGTACTAGAAAATCTTATGCTGGAAAATGGAAGAGATTCTGTGCTTGGAGCCAGGCACAAGGAACTGATACAGCTGTGCCAAATATTCCTCAGATTTTGCAATACTTAACTGAGATGCTGGACAACGGCCTATCTTTCTCATCTATTAAAATTCATGCCTCTGCCATTTCGGCTCATTAAAATACAGAGCCACCAATCTTTTCTCATCCCTTATTAAAACAGTACCTCAGAGGTGCCAAAAATTTAAGGCCTCCAAGGAGATCACCAATGCCTGCATGGGACCTCAACTATGTCTTGGAAAAACTCACCCTGCCTCCTTTTGAGCCAGCTACTACTGCTGATATAAAGTTTTTGTGTTGGAAAACAGCTCTGCTCCTAGCAATAACATCTGCAAGACGAGTTTCAGAGCTACAAGCACTCATGGCTGTGGAACCTTTTATCATTTTTTATCCTGACAGGGTCTCACTGAGGACAAACCCAACATTTATGCCTAAGGTGGTGTCCAGTGTGGTTCTTAACCAAACTTTTCATCTGCCAACTTTTTATCCAAATCCACAGAACAAGGGGGAGAGAATTCTGCATTCTTTTGACGTACACAGACAGCTTAGATTCTACTTGAACAGAACCAGGTTTTCAGAAAGACAGAGCAATTACTAGTGGCATATGCCGCAGGATCACAAGGAAAGGCTATCTCAAAGCAGACTATTTCAAAGTGAATAGGCCACTGCATTCATTTCTGCTACTTGCACCATGGCAAACCAGTGCCTAAGGGCATTAGGCCACATTCAACCAGAGCTGCAGCCACTTCAGCAGCCTTTCTCAGAGGAGTACCAACCAAGGACATTTTAGAGGCTGCTACTTGGAGTGCGGTGCACACCTTTACAAAGCACTATCATGTGCCACTCTGCTCTAAATCCAGGGCAGGCTTTGCCACTGCAGTTCTGCAGGGCCCCATAGTCGCTCCTAATGCTGTTTAGCTCCAGCCTCTCATTCATAGCTTTGGGAATCTACTCAAATGTAATGACTGCAACAGTGAAACACGAAGAACATAGTACAGTTGTGTACACTTACCATAAATGTAGATGTTTGAGTGTATTCACTGTTGCAGTCCAGGTTGCCCACCCGCCATCCCCCTTTTCTTCTGATGGAACCTATATTTCCTTCTCTGATTTATACAACCTATGTGGTGTATTTGATTGTAGATGAAGGTAAAGTTTATATTGGTGCATGTATTTACATATATATATATATATATATATATATATATATATATATATATATATATATATAAATTTAAACTACCCTTTTAGGGGGCACCTGACATCTGGGGCAAGAAAAACTAAAGAAAATGGCGTTGGCCACATCTTTTATACCTTTGACGACTTGACGTCAGGGAAGGGGCGACAGCAGCCGATGCAGGACCCAGGACTTTGGAATTCAGGCCGACTGAGGGCAACCTGCCAGCAGGATTACCCAAATGTAATGACTGCAACAGTGAATACACTTGAACATCTACATTTATGGTAAGTGTACACAACTGTACTATACCCCTGACTTCTGATTCGCAGGCCTCTACTGAGACCCATTCGGAGTCCGGTATGGCGTGAGATGCTTCATATATGGAACCCGTGGATGTCTCTACCTTGGAATGGTCCAAAGCCGCTGTGCAGGCACTGGCTTCTGAGGATGTATTCAGGCCTACAGATTTGCATTTTAGACTGACTCCAACTTCAATACTAAGGCCTAAATCTCGATCTATGTCTAAAAAAAATGACGCCCAGGCCACATGTTCAGGCCCCTGTGCCTAAAAAACAAATGATCAAAATGGCTGAAGATTTAATTACTCTAATCAGGGGTAGTCAACCCCCCCCCCCCCTTCTAAGAAGCCTAGGGCTGAACTTGACTATGAATCTTCTGAACAGGACTCTTCTTTCTTCTGACACTTCTAATAATCTGGATTTGTCCATACGTACTTATGAGGACTCTGATGCAGAGGATTCCATTCCCTCTGCTTCTCCCCCTGAGAATTTTCTTTTGGGGAAACTTTACATTCCTTAAGGGAGCATTTCCACTGGAAAGTCAAGATTTTTCTGCATCCAAAAAGAGGCTTAGGGATTTCCTTCTTCCTCAGCATAGGCCTTTGACTATACCTCCTGTACTAGACATTGGTGATGATGTGTTTTTGGATTCCAGTATGGCCCCGGATTCCTTGCCTCCAGCCCCTAGTAAACCAGATAGGTACTACAGGGTTCCTAAGTCCCACAAATTCCTTTTCAAAATTCCTGTTGTGGACCCTGAAACCATTTCTCAGGGGCCCAAGGACATTAAGGCTACTACTGCTAAAAATTCTACCCCTTCCAATAGAGATTCCAGGGCACTAGATATATGGGGTAAAAAGGTTTATACTTCTGCAGCCTTAGCAATCAGGGCTTTAAACTGTCAGTTCCGTATGCTAAAATATCAACAGCATATCATGGGACTGCTTAAACAGAAGATGGTGTTGATTTCTGACTGTGTGGAAAATAAAGATTTACAGGATTTATTGCATTCAGCTGAACAAGTTGGAAAACATACTTTGCAATGTGGTTTTGATTCTTTAGAGGCCTCTTGCAGGGCTGCTGTTACTGGGTCTGTGCTTAGAAGGCATGATTGGCTTAAGGAGCAATCTCTACCTGATCATGTTAAAGCAAAACTGTTGGATGCTCCTTTGCAGCAGGACCGTCTGTTTGGCAATAAGGCTGAAGAAGTTTTAAAAAAGATGGAAGATAAAGCTAAATCTATGCAAACTGTGAAAGATTTCTTACAAGTACAACCTCTTAGATTTAGTCGGCACTGGCCTATTAAGAACTGTTCCTTTCCAGCTCCTACCAGAGCCACTGCAGCCAAACACAGACATTCCAAAAGCACCAGGTTCCAGTCCCAAGGGACTTTCAGAACTAAGCAATGGGGTGCTTCCACTTCCAAATCTGGAAATAACAAGACACCACCCTATGGTAAACCGTCTCAATGATTTTCCTTTAAAATTACCAAGCACTTACCTCTTAGCCGGCCCTTTGGGGGAAAACTGGCTCTTCATGCAAAAAACTGGCAACTTATAACCCAGGGCAAAAGACAGATCATGGCGTCCAATTCTGGACCTGTCTACTATAAACACCTTTTTGGACATTCCAAAATTCAAGATGCTGACTCTTCACCAGTTACTTCCTATGCTAGGCAAGGATGCCTGGTTGGCAACTCTAGATTTAAAAGAGGCTTACCTGCTTATCCCAGTCAGGGAATCTTGCAGAAGATACCTTTGCTTCAAAGCAGGCTACTTGCATTATCAGTTCTCTGCACTGCCCTTTGGCTTGTCTACTGCGTTCAGGGCATTCACAAAGTGCCTGGCTCCAGTAATTGCATTTTGCAGGCAAATAAATATTCAAATATATCCATACCTGGATTATTGTCTAATTCAGACAGAAAACCAGGCCATTCTTCTAAAACATCTGGCGTTTGTAAAAAAGGGTTCTAACTTGTCTAGGGTACACCATAAACGAAAAGAAATCACAACTGGTACCCTCTCAAAAAATTACATTCCTGGGTGCAAGCTAGAATACAACTGCTCAGATGGCTTTCCTTACGCCAGAAAAGCAAATTCATTTGGTGATTTACTTCAAAACAGGTGGCCACAAAAACCCTGCTATCTGCAAGACAAATACTGCAAGCCTTGGGGTTCATGGCCTCCTGCATTCTTCTAATTCCATATGCAAGACTGCAATATGAGGAAACTTCAGTGGTACTTAAAAAGTTTATGGAGTCAACATTGTCACAGCCTCGAAACAATGATTTCTATCATACCTTGCCTGCACTTAGAGTTCCTATGGTGGACAGAGGCCTGCCACCAAAACAAGGGACTGCCATTCATACCACCCCCTGCCGACCAAACCATAACTACAGACACATCAGACTATGCATGGGGAACTCATCTGGCAGGGAAGTGCATTCAGGGCAAATGGAGCCCAAATCAAATACACCTTCATATCAATCAAAAAGAAATGCTAGCTGTACAGAATTCACTGACAGCCTTCAAGGACTACCTTCTTCCAGGGCAACTAATGGTAAAAACGGAAAACACCACTGTTATGTGGTACATAAACAAGCAGGGGGGTACACATTCTTACCCCCTCTGCAGGCTAGCCATGGCATTGTGGAACACGGCCTTGAGCTAGCAAGTACAACTACAAGCTCAATTCCTGCCAGGAAAGCTGAATATTCTGGCAGATGAACTAATCAGAAATCTCTTGGACCCACACGAATGGAAACAAACCACGGATTTTCAACATGTTGACATGCAAATGGGGGATCCCAGACATAGTTCTGGGGTGAGGCAAAAAGATCTATCAGTTGGACAAATTTTGCACAAGAACTCATCACAAAAAAGCCTGGAAAGTGGATGCTCTGTCCTTCAGCTGGAAAAAGTCTATGACTTTCTCCGTCTTCCTCTGCTCTCCAAAGTTCTACTAAAAGTCAAACAAGACAAACCAAAAATGATTTTGATTGCTCCAGACTGGCCTTGCCAACACTGGTACCCACTCCTGCGCAGTGTGTCACAGATTTCACCATGGCACCTGCCTCAGACACCTTCCTTACTGTCTCAGCAGGAGAACCAAATTCTGTGCCTTCAGCTCCAAACATTGAATCTTGCAGCTTGGCTAATCATTTAAATTCCCCCTTAGCATCCCTCAGCAAACCTGTGATGGGTGTCATTTTGGAGGTGAGAAGACGTAGTACTAGAAAATCTTATGCTGACAAATGGAAAAGATTCTGTGCCTGGAATCATTCTCAAGGGATGAGCACAGCAGCGCCCAATTTACCTCAGATTTTGCAATACTTAACTGAGATGCTTCACAAGGGCCTGTCTTTTTCTTCCATAAAAATCCATGCCGCAGCCATTTCAGCTCATTACAACACAGAACCCCCCCCTTTCTCTCATCCTTTGCTAAAGCAATATCTCAGAGGGGCCAAAAACTTGAGACCATCCAGGAGAGCTCCAGCCCCTGCCTGGGACCTTAACTTTGTATTGGAGAAACTCAGTCTTCCTCCTTTCTAGCTAGCTGCTACTGCAGACTTAAAATTTCTTTCCTGGAAAACAGCCTTCCTTTTAGCAATCACTTCAGCTAGAAGGATATCTGAATTACAGGCCCTTATGGCAGTGGAGCCTTTCATCATCTTTCATGCGGATAGGATGTCACTCAGGACCAATCCATCATTCATGCCCAAGGTGGCATCCAGTGTGGCTCTTAATCAGTCCATTCATTTGCCAACTTTCTTTCCCAATTCACAGAACAAGGGGGAGCGGATTCTGCATTCATTGGATGCACACAGACAACTTAGATTCTACTTGGACAGGACTAAATCTAGAAGAAAATCTGAACTGCTGGTAGCATTTCCTGCAGGGGCAGAGGGGAAGGCTATTTCAAAGTAAACCATTTCTAAATGGATAAGCCATTGTATTCATTTTTGCTGTAAGCACCATGGAAAACCTATCCCCCAGGGGATCAGATCTCATTCCACCACAGCTGCATCTACTTCTACAGCCTTTCTCAGAGGTGTTCCTACCAGGGATATTCTAGAAGCTGCTACCTGGAGTTTACTTCATACTTTCACCAAGCATTATCACTTACCAATTTTCTCTAAATCCCGAGCTGGCTTTGCCACTTCTGTTTTGCAGGGCCTTATAGCTGGTCCTAATGCTGTATAAATCCATCCTCCCAACCATAGCTTTGGGAATTTACCCAAATGTAATGACTGCAACAGTGAAACACGAAGAACCTAGTACAGTTGTATACACTTACCATAAATGTAGATGTTCGAGTGTATTCACTGTTGCAGTCCTGGTTACCTTCCCTCCAGCCCCCCTTTTTTTTCTTACTATACCTCTACTTTTTTACTATGCTTAAAAGCCTTTTTGGTGTATTTGCTTTTGTTTGGAGGTATATTTTTGTGTATATATATTGCTTCCCATTTGGGGGGGCACCTGACATCTGGGGCAAGAAAAACTGATGTAATGGCGTCGGCTGCATATTTTATACCCCTGACGTCATGAAAGAAGGGACAGCAACCGAAGCAGGACCCAAGACTTTGTTAATCAGGCTGACTGAGGGCAACCTGCCAGCAGATTACCCAAATGTAATGACTGCAACAGTGAATACACTCTCTAACATCTACATTTATGGTAAGTGTACACAACTGTACTTTCTTCAAGTTCTAGGGACTATGGCATCCACCATTCTCTTAGTTCCTCTAGCCCATCTACACATGAGAGTACTTCAGTGGCTACTCTTTGCCCAGTGATCAGTGCAGGATCTACCCTTGTCCCACCAAGTACTCATCACAAACTCCTGCAAGAAGGATCTGACATGGTGGTTACATACAGATCAGCTTTATCTAGGTCGTCCCCTTGCTCTCCCTCAAGAAAATGCAGTCTTGACCACGGATGCTTCCCAGATAGGGTGGGGGGGCATTATTTGGGAATGATGGTCCAAGGTATCTGGCAGGATCACGAGAACTACTTGCACATAAATTTTCTGGAGATGAGAGCAGTGCTATATGCTTTGCAAGCACTTCACAGTTCTCTTCTCACCGGGACAGTTGCAATTCAGTCGGACAACATGTCTGTAGTGTGGTACCTAAACAAGCAAGGGGGGAACCAAGTCTTACCCACTTTGTCGAGAGGCTCAAAGAGTATGGAAATGGGCGATGGACACTCAACGCTTTCTGGTAGCAACCCACATTCCGGGGAAGTCCAATGTGATAGCAGACAAACTAAGTCGAGCAATTCTGATGCCTCATGAGTGGTCCCTGAAAACGAAGTTGCAGAGGAGATTTTCCGCAAATGGGACCAACCTTGCTACAACCTATTCGCCACGTACCTGAACACCAAATGCAGAAACTACTTTGCCCTCATTCCCCATCCGGGGATGTCACCCAGGGATGCTCTGGTCCACAATTGCCTCCGGGACTTCTTTATGCTTTTCCACCCTTTCCTCTCATACCAAAAGTGATTCAGAAAGCAAAACTGTTGAGTACCCTGATCCTCATTGCTCCTTACTTTCCTCGCCAAGTCTGGTTCCCATTCCTGTGGCCCTATCTCTTGGAGGAAACATGGAATCTGGAACCATCTCCAGACCTTCTGATTTATCAATCAGGACAGTTCCATCCTACCATCCAAACCCTGAAATTGACAGCATGACTGCTCCAGTTCCAAGAATAGCCGGGTGTATATCCCTATCTCCTACAGTTAAACACATTCTCATTTCTTCCCACAAACCTTCCACCAGGAAGTTATATTCCAGCAAATGGAAAAGGTTTTCCATTTGGGCAGCTAAACAAGGTATAGATCCCTACTCAGCTCCCATAGAGTCTATCCTGTCCTTCCTTGCATCTATTTTTCAAGAAGGAGCTGGAGCTGCTACCGTTAAGAGTTCAGTTAACTGTCATCTCTATCATTTTGGGAACATGGGAAATCCGATTATGTCCCACTGTTTATGCAAAACCTTTTTGAAAGAAGTCCTCCTCAGACCTCCAATCGGGCAACCTCTGGAGCCCTGGGACTTGAACTTATTTCTGACCTCATTGATTTCTCCACCTTTTGAACCGTCTTCTTCATCTGACTTAGAAATTGTTGTCTTGGAAGACATTGTTCTTAGTTGTTATAACATCTGCTAGGAGGGTTTCAGAATTGCAAGCCCTGACCATCCAACCTTCTTATATTATATTCCACAAGGGTAGAGTTTCAGTAAGAACTAATCCTTCCTTCCTCCCTAAGGTATGTTCAGAACATAATCTAAACACAACTATTGAATTACCAGTATTCTTCCCAAATTACAATAATAAATCAGAATACACACTACACCAATTAGATGCCCATAGAATGCTCCGATTTTACCAGCACAGGACTAAAAATGTTCAGATATCGGATCAATTGTTTCCTTCTCAGACAAAAACAAAGGCTTGCCCGTCTCCAAGGTTACACTGTCTAAATGGCTTTCATACTGCATCTTATATGCTTACAAAAATGCTGGGAAACAACTACCTGCTAAAGTAAAAGGTCATTCAACTAGAGCAGTATCAACTTCATATGCCTTCAGATCAAAACTCCCAATTGATACCATTTTTGCAGCAGCTACTTATCCAAGACCTCATACCTTTGTCACTCCTTACAAATTGGATTTGGCCTCCCGGGACAGGTCATCCTTTGGGTCCACTGTGCTGAAGAGTCTCTTTGCTTGAGCCACCCAGGATAAAGGTGCTGGGACGCTGTCCCATACAGCAAGAATTATTTTGAGATAGGAGTACATAACATAAAGAAGCTATGTACTTACCATAATGTTCCATGTTTGTTCTCCATCTCGCCTACATTCTTGCATCCCACCCTCCTTCCCCCTTCCTGTATCCTGGTGGAACTGGTGGACAATCCATTATGCTGTCTGACCTTGTTATAGTTGTCTGTCCACATGGCATGGATAGTAATACAAAGTAATTTAGTTTGTATGTACATAGTTATTGATAGTATAATTACTATTATCGATGTAGTTACTTTTTTGCAAACAAGATCTGGGGAACTGCCGTGATGCACCGTGGGATAGAGGATAGCCTCGAGTCAGTAAAAGCTCTCTCGCTTTAGTATCGGCCGAGTCAGAGCAGAGGATCGGCTCTGAACCCATCCAGCAAGAATGTAGGCAAAATGGACTACAAACATGGAATGTTATGGTAAGTACATAACTCCCCTTGTGTTGAGAGGCCATGAGGGTTTGAGTCTTTGGATTTCTGTGTCAGATGCTGTCGCTTCTTCCCTGACGTCAGGTCATCAGGGGTGTAAAACATGCCGCTGATGCCATTACATCAGCCTTTCTTGCTGTGCGGTGCCTGAAGCGGAAGCAGTTTGCAAGTGCCGGTCGGCCATCTCCTTAAATTTTTGTTTTCGAGTTTCAGACCCGAAGTCTTCAAAAAAGATAAGTACCCTGTTGGGGATCCTTTTTCTTGCTCCAATCGATGTCAGTAAAAGTAAACAATTGTCCTACCTGTGGAAAGCAAATACCTCATAGAGATTTTCATTCTTACTGCATCTCATGTTTAGGCCCAGACCACAACGTCCCTCGCTGTCGGTTTTGTGCCTTGTTCAATGCCTGAACTATTTGTTGTTGGGCTGTTTTTGCAGCCAATTACTTTTGTACTCGATCTCAGTACTCTGAAATGGCTTTGCTAAGCCATCCGACTACCGATCTTCCGAAAAAACGTAATGATAAAGACAGAGACAGACTGCATTGGTCCAAAACTGCCGACGATGCTTCCATTAAGCTAGTCACCAGTACGCCGGTATTCAGTGAGGAGCTTTCACAGCCCCTGATACCCGCTACTTCAGATTTGCAGGCTTCTACTGAGACCCATTTGGAGTCCGCAAAATGCTTTTTTTCGACTATGGAATCTGCAGATGTCTTTACCTTGGATGGGTACGGAGCCACTGTGCAGGCACCAGCTTCTGAGGGTGTATTCAGGCCTACAGACATTCACATTAAACCGACTCCATCGTTTCCATCCAGAAGTACCGAATTCCTAAGGCCAAAAACTCGCACTACACCTAGAAAACCGACGACCAAACCGCAGACTCAGGCCCATATGCCTAAAAGACAAATGCTTAGAATGGCTTAGAATGGCTTAATTAGGGGAAGCCTGCCTTCTCCCTCTAAGAGTCCTAGAACTGATTTTCTTTCTGATTCTTCTGATCAGGAATCTGATATCTCTGCTCATTCTGATTACCAGGATTTGCCCTTATCTACTTATGAGGATTCTGAGGCAGAGGATTCCATTCCCTCTGCTTCTCCCCCAGAAGATTTTTCTTTCAGTGGAACCTTGCATACTGTTAGGGAGCATTTCTGCTGGGAAAGCCAGGATTATTCTGAGTCCAAAAAGAGACTTAGGGAATTCTTACTCCTGCCTCAACACAGGGCTTTGGCTATCCCTCCTGCTCTGGACATTGTAGATGATACTTTCTTAGAATCTAGTCTTACCACTGACACTTTACCTCCAGCTCCCAGAAAACCTGACAGGGTAGTCTCTCACAAGTTCATCTTTAAGAATCCTTCTGGGGATCCAGAGACCATTTCCCAGGGACCAAAAGGCATTAAGGTTACTGCTGCCAAAAATCTTACCCCTTCTGATAGAGATTCTAGAGCCTTAGACAGATGGGGTAAGAAGGTGTACACTTCTGCTACTTTGGCCATTAGGGCTTTAAATTGCCAGTTTCATATATTAAAGTATCAGCAGCATATTATGGGACTACTAAAACAGAAAATGATGTTGATTCTTGAATGTGCTGAACACAAAGACTTGCAAGATTTAATGCATTCTGCAGAACAAGTTGGTAAACATACTTTGCAGTGTGGTTTTGACATTTTAGAAGCATCTTGCAGGGCTGCTGTCACTGGGTCTGTACTTGGAACGCATGCTTGTCTTAAGGAACAAAACTTGCCAGATCATGTTAAAGCTAAGTTACTGGATGCTACCTTAAACCAAGACCGCGTTTTTGGAGGAAAAAGCTAAATCTATGCAAACTGTTAAAGATTTCCTACAAGTACAGCCTCCCAGATTCAGTAGGCATTGGCCTTCAAAGAACTGGACCTTTCCAGACCCTTCCAGGCCTTCTCAGTCCAAACCCAGGAACAGCAGACCACCAAGGCTACAGTCTCAGCCTACGCACAGATCTAAGCAGTGGGGGGCTCCCACTTCCAAAGCAGGGAGTAGTAAGCCATCCCCCTACGGAAAAATGACAGCATGACTTAACCTTAACCCTTCCAAGCCCTGCTCAACTATCTGCTCCCTTAGGAGGAAAGCTCGCCCTGCATGCTGAAAACTGGGAACTCATTACCCAGGACAAATGGGTTTTGAACATTGTTTCCCAAGGATACAAATTCCACTTCCACACACTACCAACCCCAAATGGTTGGCCAGACCTACCCCCAAATCAATGGGCGGAGGCCCAACAGCAGGAACAGCAGACCACCAAGGCTACAGTCTCAGCCTACGCACAAATCTAAGCAGTGGGGGGCTCCCACTTCCAAAGCAGGGAGTAGTAAGCCATCCCCCTACGGAAAAATGACAGCATGACTTAACCTTAACCCTTCCAACCCCTGCTCAACTATCTGCTCCCTTAGGAGGAAAGCTCGCCCTGCATGCTGAAAACTGGGAACTCATTACCCAGGACAAATGAGTTTTGAACATTGTTTCCCAAGGATACAAATTCCACTTCCACACACTACCAACCCCAAATGGTTGGCCAGACCTACCCCCAAATCAATGGGCGGAGGCCCAACAGCAGGTTCTGTCTCTTCTCAGTATCAGGACTATTTAACCTGTCCCAGCAGAACAAAGGGGACAAGGTTTTTATTCAAGACTTTTTCTAGTACCCAGAAAAGACAACTCCTGGCATCCTATCCTGGACCTCTCTATTCTCAACACCTTTCTGGTGGTTCCAAAATTCAAAATGCTAACTCTTCAACAGCTTCTTCCTATGCTAGCCAAGGATGCCTGGCTGGTAACCCTAGCTTACCTGCACATCCCAGTAAGAGGATACTGCAGACAATACCTGCGTTTCAGGGCGGGTTCCATACACTTTCAGTTCTCTGCACTTTCCTTTGGGTTATCTACTGCGCCGAGGGTGTTCACAAAGTGTCTAGCTCCAGTCATTGCATTTTGCAGGCAGAGAAATATTCAAATTTACCCATACTTGGATGATTGTCTGATTCAGGCAGAAAGCCAGGACTTGCTATTACAACACCTGGCATTCGTAAAGAAACTTCTAACCTCACTGGGGTACACCATCAACGAAAAGAAATCTCACCTAGTACCCTGCCAAGAGATTCTATTCCTGGGAGCAAGATTGAACACAACTTCCCAGATGGCATTCCTCACTCTGGAGAAACAAGTTTATTCGACAACCTACTTCAGACTGTTGGCCGCAAAACCCCAGCTATCTGCAAGGAAAATATTGCAAGCTCTGGGGTTCATGGCCTCTTGCATTCTACTAATTCCTTATGCAAGACTGCATATGAGGAAACTCCAGTGGTATCTAAAAAGCCTATGGTGTCAGCATTCTCAGGACCTGGATACAATGATTCCTATCATTCCTTGTATAAGGACAGAGTTCATTTGGTGGCCTGCTACCAGAACAAGGGACTCCCTTTCACTCTACCCCCTGCCACCCAAACCCTAACAACAGATGCATCAGACTATGCATGAGGGGGCTCACATGGCAGGGCAGTGCATTCAGGGCAAATGGAACCCGAGAAAGACGCACCTGCATATCAGTCAAAAAGAAATGTTATTTGTACAGAATGCTGTGACAGCCTTCAAAGACCGTACTCTTCCAGGACAACTATTGGTAAAGACAGACAACACCACAGTTATGTGGTACGTAAACAAGCAGGGGGGAACCCACTCGTACCCTCTCTGCAGACTAGCCATGGCTCTGTGGAACACAGCCTTGAGCTACCAAGTACACCTACAAGCACAATTCCTGCCAGGCAAACTAAATTCACTGGCAGATGACTTAAGCAGAAATCTCATGGACCTACATGAATGGAAACTAGAACCCAAAATATTCAACCTTTTGAGGAACAAATGGGGAACTCCAGAGATAGACCTGTTTGCCTCCCCTCAGAACTACCAGTTGAACAAATTCTACACAAGAACTCCCCATAGCCAAGCTTGGAAAGTAGATGCCTTGTCCTTTACCTGGGAAAACCTTTCGGTTTATGCTTTTCCCCCTCTGCCTCTCCTCTCGAAGGTTCTACTAAAGATCAAACAGGACAAGCCAAGGACAATACTGATTGCACCAGACTGGCCTCGCCAGCACTGGTACCCCCTCTTGCGCAGTATGACACTGCTACAACCATGTCATCTGCCTCAGACCCCTTCCCTGCTGTCCCAGCAGGCGGGCCAGATTCTGCACCCTCAGCTTCAAACCCTGAACCTTGCAGCCTGGCTTATTCCTTGAGCTCTCCTCCAGCATCCCTTAGTAAGCAGGTGCTGGATGTCATTCTGGAGGCAAGGAGGCCTAGTATTAGAAAATCCTATGCTGAAAAGTGGAAAAGATACTGTTCCTCAAGCCAGCCTCAGGGGATGGGCACAACAGTGTCCAGCGTACCTCATATCCTAGAGTACTTAAAAGAAATGCTCCACAAGTGCCTATCCTTCTCGTCAGTTAAAATTCATGCCTCTGCCATTTCAGCACATTATAATACTGAGCCACCCCTCTTCTCTAACCCCTTGCTAAAACAGTTCCTTAAAGGGTCCAAAAATGTAAGGACCCCCCCAGGAGAGCTCTCACTTCAGCCTGGGACCTTGACTTTGTATTGAAAAAGCTCACTCTTCCCCCCTTTGAGCCAGCTGCTACAGCAGAGTTGAAATTTCTTTCTTGGAAAACAGCCTTCCTTCTAGCCATCACTTCAGCAAGAAGAGTGTCTGAATTACAGGCCCTCATGGCAGTGGGAACCATTCATTATCTTCCATGCAGACAGGGTTTCCCTCTGGACTAATCCTTCCTTTATTCCCAAGGTGGTGTCTAGTGTGGCCCTAAATCAGTCCATTCATTTGCCTACTTTTTTCCCTAATCCACAAAACAAGGGGGAACGAATATTGCACTCTCTGGACGTGCACAGACAACTTAGATTCCATTTGGACAGGACTAAGCCTGTCAGAAAATCTGAACAGCTGCTAGTTGGCTTTGCTGCAGGGGCAGAGAGGAAGGCCATTTCAAAGCAAACCATTTCCAAATGGATAGCCCATTAAATTCATTTCTGCTACAAGAACCATGGAAAACCTACCTCACAGGGAATAAGATCACATTCCACCAGTGCTGCATCTACCTCTTCAGCATTTCTCAGAGGAGTCCCTACCAGGGACATCCTAGAAGCTGCTACCTGGAGCTCTGTACATACCTTCAACAAGCATTACCACATGCCTATCTTTTCTAAATCCAGAGCTGGATTTGCCACTGCAGTATTGCAGGGCTTAATAGCTGGCCCTAATGCTCTTTAACTTCCTCCTCCCTTCCTTAGCTTTGGGAATCAACCCAAATGTGATGACTGCAGCAGTGAAACACGAACATAGTACAGTTGTGTACACTTACCATAAATGTAGATGTTCAAGTGTATTCACTGTTGCAGTCCTGGTTACCCACCCTCCAGCTCTTTAATTTCTCTTGGCTCTACCTTTCCTTCTTGTTGGTATATTTATTTTTTCTTGTGTATTTGCTTTTTGATGGGGGTGTACCATATCATATAATTGTTTCCTATTGTGGGGGCACCTGACATCTGGGGCAAGAAAAACTCATGTAATGGCATCGGCTGCATGTTTTATACCCCTGACGACCTGACGTCAGGGAAGAAGTGACAGCATCCGATGCAGAAATCTGAAGACTCTGGTATTCAGGACGGCTGAGGGCTACCTGCAGTCAGATAACCCAAATGTGATGACTACAACAGTGAATACACTCGAACATCTACAGTGTACACAACTGTACTGTGTGGCTTCCCTTCCTTTGGCCTCATGTAGTTCACTCTCCCTGGGAACTAGGCTTGGACCCAGATCTGATATCCCACCCATTGTGTGAGTGTCACCCGGATATTCAAGCACTCAGAACTAACTTTATGGTTTTTCCAATTCCTGTCATGGTTTGGCAGTACAGGCTTTCTGCTTCCAGTCCACACATTATATCTTCTTCACATAAACTGTCAGCTAGGAAGTCAGACAAGAGCTAATGGAAGAGTTCTTCTATTTAGTTCTCAGAAAAATACCTTGATCCTTTTTCAGCCCAGGTTTCAGCAGTGTTAGATTTCCTTGGACACCTTTTCCAAAGTGGAACTAGTTATTCTGCTAACAAAGTACAATTAGCTGCCATTTCTTCCTTTCACATTGATGAAGGTCTTTCTCTTTTAGCCTCTCTTAGATTGTCTAAGACCTTTCGTTGAGGTGCTTTTCTTTTGCATCCCCCACTTAGAGACCCAGTCGTCCCATAGGATTTCGCTGTTTTGCAATTCTTGACAGGCCTTCCATTTGAACCTGCTTCCAAAGCCAACTTGAAGTTTCTGTCATGGAAGACATTATTCCTGGTAGCTATTACATCTGCCAGAAGGATTTCAGAATTACATGCACTTTCATCAAACTCCCCATTTGTCTTTTCACAAATCTATCTTTTCTTCCAAAGGTGACTTCTGAATATTTCATAAATCAAGCCATAAATTTGCCATTCTTCCCAAATTTCTGGAGCAAAGGTGAATATACTTTACATTTGTTAGATGTTCATCTCTAGCTGTGTTTTGACTTGCACCACACTAAATCCTTCAGGAAGTGTGATCAACTATTCCTTTTCAAACCTAAGTTGAGACACTATATGCAAAGTCTCTCTATCCAGACAACTGGCTCAGTGTATTTTTTTGTATACCAACAGTAAAAACCTAAAGCTCATTCAACCAGGTACAAAGCTTCATCTGCAGCCTTTTTCTCTTGTGTCCCCATTGATGACATTTGTGCTGCAGCTTCCTGGCCAAAGGTTCACACCTTCATTTCTCATAAGTTGGATATACATTCCAAATCTAGAGCTGCTTTTGGTTCCGCTGTGCTCAGGAATGTCCTTGCATGAGACTAAAGTTTAAGAATCTGAGGACTCTGCCCCATATATAGAGGCATGGAAGGAAAAGACATCGGATACGAAAGTTATGTACCCACTATATCTCATTCCTGGAATAGTACCTTTCCTGGGACGGATCTAACTGACTTGGCCTTTCCTCCTGAAGTTTAGTCGGCCTCTTTACAGTGCCTTACCTATTGTTTTTTTGCTTGTATTTTGCAGGTTTAAATATTTTTTCCTTTATAAAAAAGTTTTCAATTGTTATAAGAGGCAAACTCTGTCAGTGATAGCTTCTGAGCATGAGGATTATGGGTAGGAGGAGGATCCTGAGCACTGGAGCAAAAGATTTGAAACAGCCTAGTATGAATCCAATTTAGGATCTAAACCATATGTAGAAGAATGGATGGAATATGACAACACAAATCTAACGTTAAGGTGAGTATGTAAAACTCTGCGTTAATTTGAATTTACTGCAGCTCACATTTGGGATATGCTGGATTTAATGCAGCAGGGTTGTGAAGTATACAATATAGTACCAAAATGCATTTGACATAGCAAGTACTTGTCTTGGAAACTGTCGTTATCCACTCAATTCTTGTTCCCTGAACAAGTACACCTAGTACATGCCTGCATCTGGCTGCACCTGGTTGCATGTGATGGCAGTTTGCAGCACCTATTTGCTGGTAATGTTGGATTTCTCATCGCCATATTTGTGCTGTTTCTCATCTGTGGTTGACTGTTTTTTGCATCCTTGTTCTGATAGTGTTGCATACCTTGCTGCATTATTTCTTTTTTTCTGCAGTGTAGTGTAGCATCTGAATACACTTTTGCTTCCTTGAGACGTGTTGTGGCACTCTTTCTTGTTGTACCTAATATCTGTTATAAAGTTTGTTCATTGTAGTGGTCACCTCATAGGATCTTGTGACATTTTGCCTCTTGTACTAATGAGAACATGAAGTCTTGGAGAGAGTTGTACCTATAGTTTCTGGATTGCGGTCATGTGTGGTGTGTCTGCTGCTCAGTCATACACTAAAATTTGGTACTGCATTGGATACCTTATTGAATTATTCACGCCTCCTGCTGTGTTACATTACTGAACCTCTATTGGTTTATTGTGCTGTAGCACCCCTGTCTGTTGTTCAGTAGATCCTTCTAATATTGTACTGCATTGAATTATGGTGTATCGAGATGTACTGTATTTTGATATGTTGTATAGGGCTGCACTGTTTTTACTGCTTTTTAGCTGTTTTCCCAGTTTCTTTATATAATTACAAATAAAAAGAGAGCGTACAGTAGTGTAAAATCCACTAGTAACACAAAAACAGTCCTGTAACTGACTCAAGCACCCAGAAGCACAAACCAGGCCAAAAGTTCACTCAGCAATTTAATGGAAAACAAGTGCAGCAAAGTCTTAAAATTCCACCAAACAGTTGTTGTAGTGGTACATAAAATCAGTAAAGTAAAACCATCTGTTGCATAAATATCCAATGCAGAAATTAAGGTAAGCGCTTTCATCTGATCTAGTCACAGACTAGTTCCACTCACTCACATTCCATGGTACCTATTATGGTTCCTTCGGTCACAAGATTAGGGACATTCTCAATAAAAACTGGGTTATTTTGGAGGGCAACGAGGACCTGATTCAGTCCCTTGGTTAGGACAATCATTTTCATATAAGTTAGGACACAATATGAAACATCTCCGGGAACATCCCCTTTTAAATTCGAAGGAAAGAAGGGGAACAAAGAAATGTGGTAGATGTAATCGGTGTCCACTTATTTTGGAAAATATAGAAATATTGATAGGTGACCCGCCGCAGAGAATTTACTTGGCAGGGGATAACTGTCAAACCAAGGGTTTGGTTTATGTAAGTGTTTGTCAGGGGTGTAATATGTTTTACACAGGCAAAACTGGAAGACCCCTGAGAAAAAGGATTTACGAACACTCATATGCTATGGAAACTCATAACCACAACAATGCTTTGCACAGATGTGCACTGAAATGTGACAACTTTACAGGATACAAGTTTGGCATTTTAGAAGTGGTCAGATACAATGAGAGGGGAGGAGATTGGTGCAATGAATTAGCGAGAAGGGAATTGATGTGGCAATTGTCACTAAACGCCACCCAACCACCAGGTATCAATGACCACTTATCTTTGGTACTGAAACAAAGGACACAAGTTATAAAGGTATTTTGTAAGGTTTGAAAAATAATTTGGCTAGAAAGTAAAGAATATACATAAATTACACATTTCTTTACAAATATACCAGCAAGTGTAATTCTCACTTCCCAGTTTTAACCTGTTTCTTTAAAATGTTAATTGATTTTAAATGTTAATTGATTTTGATTAAGCTACTATTTATACCATGATGCAATGCTTTTCTATGGTTGTGAAAAAGTCTGACTAGATTAGACGAAAGCGCTTACCTTAATTTCTGTATTGGATATTTATGCAACGGATGGTTTTACTTTAATGATTTTATGTACCACTACAATAACAGTCTGGTGGAATTTTAAGACTTTGCTGCACCCCCTAAATGGCCCACTCACCCCCTAAATGGCCCATCTCAATACCGGAAGATTGCCAAATTCCGGTAGTAACGGCCACAAAGGTAAAAAATGCACTCCCCAAAGCTAAGAATACAGCATCCATGGGACCAGATGACATCCCGGGCTGTGTACTACATGAACTACAAAATGAACTGGCACCTCACCTAAGTGCCATGTTTAATCATACCCTCATCTCAGACTTCGTGCCCACTGAGTGGCGCACATCTACAGTTATCCTACTCCACAAGGGGCATCCACCTTGGATCCCGGGAACTACCGCCCCATCAGTCTGACGAGCCTGATATGCAAGGCCATGGAACGTATTATTATGGAACTTATAAACAAAGACATTGGCAACCTTAAAACACTGGACCCCACCCAGTTTGGGTTCGTGAAGGACCGATCTTATCTCTTGAACCTGATTGACTTCTTCGAATCAGTCTCCAGAGCCGTGGACGAGGATAAGGCAGTCCACACAGCCTATCTGGACCTTGCCAAGGCCTTTGACACCATCCCCCACTCTGGAATCATAGATAACCTTACTAAGCTGGGCATTAATCCCTACGTCACTCAATGGGTTGCCAGCTGGCTTACTGACAGAACCCACACTGTAAAAGTAGCTGACTCCAAATCCAGTTCCAGACAAGTGACAAGTGGAGTACCTCAGGGTTCAGTCCTGGGACCTCTCTTGTTTGGCATCTACTTCTCTGAAGTACAGGCCAACACTAAGGGACTCTGGTTAACAAAGTTCGCAGATGATTGCAAACTGGGAGCCATTATTGAATCCCCAAATGATGTGGATACTCTACAAAAGGGCCTTACAGAAACAGATGCTTGGTGCCAGAGCCATGGGCTCAAGCTCAAGGACAAGAAATGTATAGTTATCCCCTTTGGGAAAAAACATGTACCCGCAAATTACCACATAGGTGGCAGTACACTAAACACTGAAAGTGTGATAAGAGACTTAGGGACACAGGTGGACAGTGATCTCACCTTCAATAACCACATCGCCTCAACAGTCAGGAAATCCTTGTATGTGACACACCTCATCACTAAGGGCTTTTCATCCAGAAAAAAGGAGGTCATTGTCCCACTGTACTCATCCCTCATTAGACCCATTATAGAATACAACGCCCCATTTGGTATGTACCTCTCAAGACATCTGCAACAACTGGAAAGGCCGCAGAAATACCTCACTAAAAGAATCACAGGCCTAAAACAGATGCCCTATGCTGACTGCCTTAAAAAACTCCAGCTATACTCTGTCACATATCGTCTACTCCGAGGCGATCTCTGCTTAACATACAAGGCCATGTCAAACCCAGAGCTGTTAGACATGCTACACTTAAAGAAATCCCAATCCCTCAGAGCCACACGCTCCAGAGATCTAAACCTTGTCGTCACAATAAACAAAACATGCTGGAGGGATAGGTTCCTGATCCAGAGACTCCCCAGACTGGAATAGACTGCCCATACATGTCAAGCAGAGCGATCACATCAGTCGCCCTGCTAGACAGGGGTCCAGGGAAGTAAATAGTGTGGGAAGAAATAGCCAGGGGATTGTTATGGCTAGACTTGTATAGGCCCTAGGGCCAATAACCTAGTACCAACCTATGAACTTGTTTTCCATTAAATTGCTGAGTGAACTTTTGGCCTGCTTTGTGCTTCTGGGGGCCTGAGTCTTTATATAATTATACATATATTTATCTGTGCTCTGCTATATTGTACTTGAACTGTTACCAAACATTAGCGGACCGGAGTTCCGCTGTGGCGACCCCTAACCAGGATAAGCCAAAAGACACAACAACCACACTACTTCTGTATCTGTTTACAATATTGTTTGTCATACTGTTCCCTTCTTTTTAGATAAAAAAAATGTATCAAATTCCATAAAATGTCATAATGTATACCACCTGGTGTGTCTAGATCACCCACAGGTCTTCTGTCTCTGTTCTAGCTGTTGTCAGCCTTCTAGAGTTAGGCACCCTGAGGCAGTGTATAAGTACTGCAATGCCTACTGAGAGCCATTTGCTATTACCATGGAATGAGTCAACTTGTAAGTGAAAATACTTATTACACTTGGAAAACAACCGCTCACACAGACTGGTTATCCGTACCCACACTAACATGATAACCTACACACTGCAAGATGGACATAAAACCTTCCCTGTGGTGAGTTTCTCCAAAAATGACTTCCAAAATTAGAGACTTCTAAGGTGCAGCACTGTAGACATATGCGGAACAGCTGTACTTTAATAATACACTAACTCCTATTCCTTATCTTGTATAGTTTCTCCAAAAATGACTTCCAAAATTAGAGACTTCTAAGGTGCAGCACTGTAGACATATGCGGAACAGCTGTACTTTTATAATACACTAACTCCTATTCCTTATCTTGTATAGTTTCTTCCACCATTACCACAGGCAAGGGTCAGCAGAAGTGTTTGACCAAACACTTTAGTCGCAGTGGTAGTGTATTGGCATAGATGATCACGTATTTTGACACACTGATGCACCACTCAAAAGACTAAGGAAAGAGAAGGTAATATCAGCTGCCTGTCAGGTGCTAGAATGTGTAATATAACTAGGACATGCAAATCCTTTCATCCCAAGTATGAATATTATATGGTCATTGTTTATGTAAGTGTGAATGGCTTCTGATGCACCCCATTAGACTTTATGACGGAGAACATTGCTGAGGTGTTTGTCTCTAAGGCTGGACAGAAACTATGCTTGTGAAGTGTCCTACCATCTATGAGGATGATGCCACAGTGTATAAGTAAAAGGTGACTGACTTTAATAAATGGCATAGTTACTGGTGTTACTCTGAAAAGGCACAACGTGTCTCTGCCTGAATGGAGATGGAAGACGGTCTTGCCTTTCTCACTCGGGATGGTCTGCATCTATCTCCCCAGGGTGCTTCATACTTGCTAAGACTGTCTATCTCCATGCTGACTTTATAAGTAGTATCAGCGTACTTAGGTTACCAACACTGTAAATATATATTTGAGTGTTCCAAACATCAGTGTAACACTGCTCAACATTAGGAGTCTAAATAAGAAAATGCCCACACTGAAGGCCTTCCTAACTCTGGAAAATGTGTATATTTGTGATGTCACTGAAATTTGGTTCCAGAACACTGACAGCAGTACTTCCTTACCTGGCTTTTCTATGTACCACTAGTTTAGACCCACAAGTGAAGATATCAGTAACACTGGTAATAACATGTTTGTCTTTATCCAAAACACCATTACCTCTAGACTAATCAACCAGGACAATGATTTTAAAGTTTTTCATATCCTAATATCAGTAAACGATCTCATACCACATACTGGCTAACTACATAGCCCTATCCATGACACCTGCATACCTTAATAAACTTGAGCCCCTCACCATTAACCTAAACACCATCTTTCTAGGGGGCTTAAAATACATCTGTACACAAAAATACATCTGTACACCTATAAAAATAAACATAATCACTTTTTTTTTACTTTACCATTGCAAACTCCCTTGATCAAAAAGTACTCTTCCCCACCAGAAGTACTAGCATATGAAGTACTAGCATGTAATGTTCACCAGTGCAGCCCATATATGCTTCTCCCCCACTGTCATACCATCGCTGGTCAAATCGGGTCACTGCTCTGTTTTATTCACCACACAATTTACAGGTCAGCAACCAAGTTTGCTATCTTTAGAGACTTTTCCAATGCCAATTTCTTTTGTTAGATATGAGATGATTCAACAGTCTCCTACCCTTCAATGATACTTTTTTTAAACACCTGTATTAAATTATCACTTAAGATATAGGCAAACATACATTTGCAGGAAAGAAAACAAACTATATTTATGTTTTATTCCATTTGTATACATTTCCTGCCTTCCCTTAAACCTCACTCCTCCTCCTGAACATTACTGTGCATGCATTGTTCACACACTTTCCATTTATTTCTATGCAGTTTGCTCCTTCCCTTTCTTAAAGATCCCTTTCAATTCTTTTATCTCTCTTATAATATTCAGTACTTCAGATACAGTTGGTTTAGACCTTGGTTTCCATTTTGTCATAAAAGCTTTTTTGACTAATAAGGCATTACTATGTCTTAGCAATTCAAGTCCCATATCCCAACTCAAAAAGTCATATCCTTAGTTACAGCCATTTGCTCACCCAATATTTTTGACAGTGCCTATAGGGGATTTTTTAAAATCTGTCCACTCATTTTACTACCAAAACACATGTCCCAGTTATCTCTTTCTTCCCCATCACATCTCCAACATTTGCTATCTTGCTCACCCAATATTTCTGACAGTGCCTATAGGGGATTTTTTAAATCTGTCCACTCATTTTACTACCAAAACACATGTCCCAGTTATCTATATCTTCCCCATCACATCTCCCAATATTTGCTATCTACCGGAGGAAAAGTTGTACAAAGTCTACTTGAGGTATAAAAATACCTATGCAAACACTTCCAAGCAAAGATCTTAACTAGAGTTTGTTGCATACTAGTGAACCATACATATGTCCTCCATTTGTTCACTTGTAAATTGCTTTTCTGTTCTCTTCCCTATCTTTACTAACCTCTGATTCTTAGTTATCATGCAGCATTTTATATGCCATACTGCTTAGCATTTTTAACAGCAGCTTCTGTTGTATATTTGACTAATCCTCCTCTCCCCTGGCTGGTCTGTCACATAAGGTTCCCCTATTCTCTTTGTCTTTGACAATACTTTATCAATTGCCGGTATGGAAGGCAGTCTCTAGCCAATAGTCTAAACGTTATATTGGCCTCTTCTCCCTTATTACCGTTCTCTCTCTAGTTTACTTCCAGTACCTTCTTAACTGTTTTCTGTTCCCCTACTTGCAGTCATCCTTATTGGCAAAAACTTCCTTCATTCTTATGTTGCCTTAGTTCTTAGAATACTTTCCTTTACTTTAAGTATAGTATTCTGCATGGTTATTCTGAAGGATCTGCATCCAAAATTCCACAATCTATTTCTTGCATGCTTCATCATCCCTTTCCATTTTGAATTATGCTTGTGTTATGTATATATGCCTTAATTATGTAGCTGTAAAATAACTCTTCAAATCAAGTAATCCTAAACTGCCTTATTCTGTTGGAAAGATCAGCATCCCACAAGTCTTGCCCTTTTCCTATAAAAATTCCTTTAACACTGTCCATAGCTTCTTACCCTTCAGTGATCCTTACAATAAATGCTATCACATATACCAAAGTTTAAAATCCCATCTCACTTCTTCCATAGAGTCTCTGGTTCCTATTCACCACAAATACAATGTTAAGGTTTGAAGTAAAACCCTCTTGTGGCACTCAATTGTAAATAAACTGTACAGTAAAAGAAAAAAAACTCCTCGACCTAAAAAATCGAACAGAAATTCATGGTGTTAAAATCAACCTTAAAAAAGAGTTGAAAAGAACTCAGAAGCAATATTAAGTCCTACAGAGCTTATGAAGTAAAAATAACTATCTGTAAAAGATAACCACAAGACATTCTTTAATTATGAAGGGGATCTCAGAAATAACCACTGAGCAATGCTGGGTATTATCTATTTCTAATGACATCACCTACAAATCTATGAGGCTGTAGCTAATATTCTGGCAGGAAACATTCAGCTCCAGTTTCTCCTCTCTGATGTCTATAAACTTACCAATTTAAAGTACTTACTCTATGCCTCTGAATACCTGCTAAAAGAGATCTCCAGGACCAAGAGCATCAGCTCTATGAGTTCAGATAACACACCCAGATGTTTTCTGGTCACTGTGTAACACCTCTTGTCATACCTTCTCCTTAAACATTTCAGCCACAGTCTCTCCACTGGATATGTACCAGAAGTCTGTAGAACGGCTGCAGTAGTTTCCCTCCAGAAGGAAAGCCAAATCATGGACTCAAAACAGCTGCTGTAGATGTTCATCGTGGTTTCACTGTTGCAGTAATTACACTTGGGTTATCCTGCTGGCAGGCTACCCGCAGCCGGCCTGAATTCCAAAGTCCTGGTCCGGCTTCAGTTGTTGTCGCCTCTTCCCTGACGTCAGTGCACCAGGGGTATAAAAGATGCAGCCGACGCCATTTTCATCAGTCTTTCTTGCCGCGTAGTGCCCGAAGCAAAAGCAGTTCGCAAGTGCCGGTCGGACGACTCCTGAGATTTTCGAAATTGAATTTCAGATCTGAAGTCTTCTATAAAGCTAAGTACCCCATTGGGGAAACTTTTTTCTTGCTCCGGACCGATGTCAGAAAAAGTTAACAATTGCATTTCTTGTGGGAAGCAAATATCTCATAAGGATATTCATTCTTACTGTATTCCTTGCCTAGGCCCTGACCACGACTTTGCTAGTTGTCGGTTTTGTGCTAGATTTAATCAATGCACTTTTAAGCGTCGGTACGATTTTGCTTTTCATTACTTTGGCCGAAGGTTTAACTTCATAATGCCGTCGGAACAACTGACGACCAGAGTTCATAAAAAGCGCAAGGAAAAAGAAAAGGACAAGCATCCGAGGTCCAAAACCGACAACGAAGCCTCTTCTAGGCCAGTCGCAGGTTTGCCGGTTCTCAATGAGGTGCTTTTGCAGCCCCTGACACCCGCTACATCAGAGCCACAGGCCGCCTCCGACTCCCACGTGGAGACAACTAGGCCTCTGGATATTCAAGGTATTGGGCCTTCGGAAACTAATCCCTCAGATGGGTCCAGAGCCGCTGAGCAGGCATCGGCTTCTGAGGGTGTTTTCAGACCTACACAGCTTCAGCATCCAAGACAAAGACTAAAACAGTTTTAAAGACAAAGAAACAAGTACAGCATTCTCCAGGACATACATCCATGCCTAAGAAACAGATGCTCAAAATGGCCGAAGACCTAATTACTTTGATCAGGGGTTCCCATCCCCCTCCTGATAGGAGGCCTAGGCAAGATACTGAATATGATTCCTCTGATCAGGTTTCAATTTCCTCTGACTCCTCTTCAGAACAGGGATACTCTATTCCTCCCTATGAGGATTCTGATGCTGAAGAATCTATTCCTTCAGCTTCTCCTCCTGAGGATTACTTATTTGGGGAAACCCTGCATACCATGAGGGAGCCATTCCACTGGGAGAGCCAAAATTATTCAGATTCTAAGAAAAGGCTCAGAGACTTTCTTTTACTACTTCAGCACAGACCTCTTGCTATTCCACCTGTTCTAGACATTGTAGATGATGTATTTTCAGAGTCCGGCCTGTCCCCCGACTCTTTACCTCTTGCACCTGTTAAGCTAGACAGATACTACAGGGTTCCAGATTCTCATAAATTTCTATATAAAAACCCTGCTGCTGACTCAGAAACTATTTCTTAGGGTCCAAAAGGGGTCAAGGCTGCTACTGCAAAAAACCCTGTCCCCTCTGATAGAGATTCTAGGGCACTGGACAGATGGGGGAAAAACAGTTTACACTTATGCTACCTTGGCTGTAAGGGCTTTAAATTGTCAGTTTCATATGCTTAAATATCAGCAATACTTAATGTCTCTGTTAAAACAGAAAATGTTGACAAATTCTGAATGTTCTGAGAACAAGTAATTGCAGGATTTATTGCATGCAGCTGAACAAGTGGGAAAACATACTTTGCAGTGTGGTTATGATTCACTGGAGGCCTCTTGCAGGGCCGCTGTAACAGGTTCTGTCATTAGAAGGCATGCTTGGTTAAAGGAACAGACTCTGCCTGATCATGTTAAAGCAAAATTATTGGATGCTCCATTACAGCATGATACTTTGTTTGGTGTTAAGGCATAAGAGGTGTTGAAGAAAATGGAGGATAAAGCTAAATCTATGCAGACAGTGAAGGATTTCTTACAGGTACAGCCACCCAGATTTAGCAGGAACTGGCTTTCTAAGAAGTGGTCCTTTCCCGTGTCAGACAGGCCACAAAGAGGCAGATACAGACGCCCTAGAGGCAGACAACAGCCCCAGGGCTCATACAGGCCCAAGCAATGGGGTGCTTCTACCTCCAAAAGCAGAGAAGACAAATCACAGCCATACAGGAAACAGTCCCAATGACTTCCCTCTGCAAATGTCAAGCATTTTTCTTTTGGCAGCACCCTTAGGGGGAACGCTAGCACTTTTTTCACAAAATTGGCACATGATCGCCCAGGACAAATGGGTCTTAAATATAGTCTCTAAGGGCTACAGGTTCCACTTTCACACCTATCCAAAGGCAAAAGGTATGCCAGACCTGCCACACAATCAATGGGCAGAGGCACACAAACAAGTTTCATCTCTCATGGACATGAGGGCTATTCAGCCAGTGCCACAACAAGAGCAGGGACAAGGATTTTACTCAAGACTTTTCTTAGCACGAGACCAATTCTGGACCTGTCTATTCTAAATACTTTTCTGGACGTTCTGAAATTCAAAATGTTGACTGCAGCAGCTTCTGCCCATGCTGGGCAAGAAGGCTTGGCTTGTAACTTTGGACCTCAAAGAGGCATACCTGCATCTCCCAATCAGACAATCTTGCAGAAGATACCTCAGATTCATAGCTGGCTCAATGCACTACCAATTCTCTGCACTGCCCTTTGGCTTATCTACTGCACCCAGGGTCTTCACAAAATGCCTGGCACCAGTAATTGCATTTTGCAGACAAAGTGGAATTCAAATATATCCCTACTTGGACGACTGCCTTATTCAAGCAGAGAACAAAGACATTCTACTAAAGCATCTGGCGTTTGTAAAAAGATTACTAATTTACCTAGGGTACACAGTAAAAGAAAAGAAATCAAAACTAGTACCTTCTCGAGATAATATTCCTGGGTGCAAGCTTAAATACAATTGCCCAGATGGCTTATCTCATGCCAGACAAAGACAACTGACTTCTTACTTCGAAAGCATGGCAACAGAGACCCAGTTATCTGCAAGAAAAGGTCTGCAGGCTCTGGGCTACATGGCCTCCTGCATTTTGCTAATTCCTTATGCAAGACTGCATATGAGGAAACTACAATGGTATCTAAAAAGTGTTTGGACTCAACATTGCCACAGCCTGGAATCATTAATTTCACTCATTCCCTGCCTGCAACAGGAGTTTCGATGGTGGGCACAGGCCTGACACCACAACAAGGGACAGCCATTCACTTTACCCACAGCCAGGCAAACACTAACAGATGCATCAGATTATGCCTGGGGGGCCCACATGGCAGGACAATGTATTCAGGGCACATGGCCTCCAAGCCAAAGGCATCTTCACATCAATCAAAAAGAGATGCTAGCTGTACAAGATGCCCTGACAGCCTTCAAGGACCTACTTCATTCAGGACAGCTGCTGATAAAGACTGACAACACCACAGTCATGTGATACATAAACGAGCAAGGGGGCACAAATTCCTACCCCCTCTGCAGACAAGCCATGATTTTGTGGAACACAGCACTGACCTACCAAGTACACCTGCAAGCACAATTCCTGCCAGGAAAAACAAATGCCCTGGCAGACGAACTAAGCAGAAACCTCATGGATCCTCATGAGTGGAAACTAGATCCACAAATCTTCAGCATGATAACAGGGAAATGGGGATGCCCAGACATAGATCTTTTTGCCTCCCCTAACAACTGCCAACTTCAGAGATTCTGCACAAGGACTTATCACAAACAAGCATGGAAAGTGGATGCCTTGTCATTCAGCTGGAACAACCTTACAGTATATGCCTTTCCTCCACTGCCTCTCCTCCCCAAGGTACTCCTAAAGGTCGGACAAGAGAAGCCACAAATGATACTGATTGCCCTGGATTGGCCACGCCAACACTGGTACCCAATCCTAAGGAGCTTGTTCCAAGGCCCAGCCTGGACATTGCCTCAAATTCCTCATTTACTGACCCAACAAAACAATCAGATCCTGCACAGCCATCTCAGAACCCTAAATCTAGCTGCATGGTGGATAGTGTAACCATTCGGAATACACCTCTCTCTAAAGCGGTTATGGATGTTATTTTGGAGGCCAGGAAGCCCAGCACCAGAAAATCTTATGCAGAAAAATGGAAGAGATTCTGTGCTTGGAACCAGGCACAAGGAATTGACACGCTTGTTCTAAATATTCCTCAGATTTTACAATATCTAACTGAGATGCTGGACAAAGGCCTGTCCTTTTCATTAATTAAGATCCATGCCTCTGCCATTTCAGCTCATTACCATACAGACCCGCCTATTTTTTCACATCCATTGCTTAGGCAGTTCCTCAGGGGGGCCAAAAACATAAGACCTCCAAGGAGAGCACCAGTACCTGCATGGGACCTCAATTTTGTCTTGGAAAAACTCGCACTCTCTCCTTTTGAGCCAGCCAATACAGATGAGATAAAATTCTTATCATGGAAACCAGCTCTGCTCCTAGCAATAACTTCAGCAAGAAGAGTCTCAGAGTTACAGGCATTCATGGCTGTGGAACCTTTTATTATCTTCCATCCAGACAGGATTTCTCTAAGGACAAACCCAACATTTATGCTTAAGGTAGTGCCCAGTGTGGCTCTTAACCAAACCATTAATTTGCCTACTTTTTACCCAAACCCACAGAGTAAAGGGGAGAGACTTCTGCATTCTTTGGACATACACAGACAGCTAAAGCTTTCAGAAAGACTGAGCAACTTTTAGTGGCATATGCTGCAGGATCACAAGGAAAGGCTATCTCAAAGCAGACTATTTCAAAATGTATAGGACACTGCATTCGCTTCTGCTATTCACAACATGGCAAATCAGTGCCTAAGGGCATTAGACCACATTCTACCAGGGCAGCAGCCACCTCAGCAGCCTTCCTCAGAGGAGTATCAACCAAGGATATTTTGGAGGCTGCAACTTGGACTTCAGTGCACACTTTTACTGAGCACTACCACTTACCTCTTTACTCTAAATCCAGAGCAGGCTTTGCCACTGCAGTTCTGCAGGACCTTATAGCCACTCCTAATTCTATTTAGACCCAGCCGCCCAACCTCAGTTTTGGGATTCAACCCAAGTGTAATGACTGCAACAGTGAAACACGATGAACATAGTACAGTTATGTACCTACCATAAATGTAGATATTCGAGTGTATTCACTGTTGCAGTCCAGGTTACCCACCCACCATCCCTCTTTCTTTGCTGGGACTTATCTCTACTTCTCTATCCTATACAGCCTATGTGGTGTATTTGCTTGTAGATGAAGTTATTGTTTATTTTAGTACATGCTTTGATAAGCAATGTTTTTTAGCCTAACCTTTTGGGGATACCTGAGATCTGGGGCAAGAAAAACTGAAGAAAATGGCGTCGGCTGCATCTTTTATACCCCTGGCGCACTGACGTCAGGGAAGAGGTGACAGCAACCGATGCTGGACCAGGACTTTGGAATTCAGGCCGACTGCGGGTAGCCTGCCAGCAGGATAACCCAAGTGTAATGACTGCAACAGTGAATACACTCGATCATCTATATTAGTGGTAGGTACACAACTGAACTTTTCTTTCCAGAAGGGAAACCATATCACGGACTTTAGCAGCTGTAAACCTATTATCCTTTCCAGGGTGTTTGCAAAGTGATAGAAGGTGCCATCATGGACTTCAGACAAGGGATATAGGGAAACTACATTCTCTAGATTATAAAAATGTAGCTTTGTAAAAGGTAGCTCAAGTTTATTAAACCTAGATTACTAATTTGAAAGAGTCACAGAAGCACTAGATAAGGGTAACAGTATGTAAACAGCTTACTTTGATTTAGCTATTTTTTGACATTATCAATTTAGCTGTGGCTTTTTGACAATATCCAATTCTGCCATCACAGACAAAATGGTCAGACGATATATAAATTCCTATTTTTTGTGATTTATTGTGTAAATGTGTGGTAGGAGCTTTATTTTGATTTATATTTCATTTTGTATCTTTGATTTTTACTGTCTGAAGAAAGGGATAATTTGTAGGCAGGCACACCTTAGCCCTCCCAAGGGGCCTAGCTAGGTACATTGAGCATTGACTGATATTGAGTGACAAGCTATTCTGCGTGAATGTAAAGAAAGTCCAGCATCTTAGTTATGACTAGTATGACTGGCACAACTGGCATGGTAAGTCAAAATTACTACTTTATGAAGTACTCCTTTGTACAGTGTTAGTTCACTGTCCTTATTTAATATTTACTTATATATTTTTTGTGATTTCCTAGTACAATATGACTTAAAATGCCAGTTTTACTTTCTGTGAATTCTGTGATTACTGACTTAGATGTATTTTTCTTTAAAATTCTTTAATCACTGTCATTGAGAATGGATTCTTTAAGTGAGTATTCCATTAATAGTTTGTTGAAGCATTAAGTACCTTGTTCAGTGGGGTCTATATTACAAGATCAAATGCTTAGGTGATCGAAAATAAACATCAGACTTGTAATATCGAAAGCATAAAACAGCAAACAGCCGATTTAACGCAGGGAAAGATTTCCCTTGGCCGTTCGCCATATTTTGCCATTTTGTCTACTGTAGAGCTATCTCAGAGTTGGTATATTTAGTTTGGGGGGGTGGGGGGTGAAGCCCCCCCACTTTGTTTGGGTTTAAAGTTATTTTATTTTTCTGTGGCTAACCGATGTGTTTTCCTGTGCCATTCGACGTTTTTGGGTTCAATATTACTAGTTCGATGTTTAGGTGTTTGATCACCTAAGCATTTGATCTTGTAATATAAACGCGTTCAGTTTGCTAAATGTTGTGCATATATAAAAACATGTAACATTGGAGATTTATGTTCATCATGTCAAGAGGCTGATAATTTGCTTACTGTTAGTATCTGGACATGCTGATGATGATTGTATTTGTGCAATTAGCACAACTTGGAAAACTGTTACATATATTGACTGGATTGATGAGATAGATATAATCAAAGTACAGGTAGAACACATTTAGGAAATTAAGTGCCCTCTTCTAGTAAAGCATCACTCAAGCCCTATTAAACTTGATACTGCAGATAACAACTTTGCTCTATACCTGCATCTTGAATTCCAGTCTGAAGATTCAGAGCATGCAGAGGAAAATAAAAGAAAGGGAGTTTACAGCAAATAGCTAGTAAGAAGTGGAAACTGACCAATGCTAACAGAAAATGTGCTAAAGCAAAGGTACTACTTTGATACGCAATACCCAGATTACATTGACTAATAGCACTGTACACTCATAAAACATTCAACGTATAGAAAAGTACGTCATTGTTTGAACAGAGAATATATAAGAAAAGAGGCTAGGATAGTCTTAAACGAAATAATTTAATTGTTGTTCTCCAGTAGGGTGATGTCTGTTTAACTTGTTCTCTAAACATCTGTAATCATTCCATAAACCATGAAACTGGAATGCTGTCAAATGTTTTTTTTTTTTTTTGTAATCTGTGTTAATTAGGTTCCACTTATTTTCCCAGCTGTCTGTTACGGCTTTGGTTTGTTTCATATGTTTTTCTGTTACTATTTTTCTGCTCTATTTCTTTATTTGGAAGTGTGTGTAAACCCTGCTTTCATCAGTTCTGATGTGTATAATGTATATATTAGAAGGTAAAATGTTCAATGTGAGAGTGTTCAATCTCGCCGTTTGTTCTTGCACATGGGTTCGGAGCCGATCCTCGGCTCCGAGTCGGCCGCTTAGCAAAGCTCTGCCTCGAGAAGAAGCTCGAGACCAACCTATCTCCCACAATTCCCTCTGCCCTTACCTCAGATCTACTTTGCCGCTGCAACGTTCGCATCATTTTCGATGAGCTCGGACCAACTGGCAGATAAGATACTTTTTTTCTAGGATTCTTAGAAAATTCTTTAGTATTTTGAAATTGAGACCTTATTAGTGTGTGTGTGTGTGTGTGTGTGTGTGTGCGTGAGTCAGGGGTTTCTTAACTTTCTATATATAGTATATAGAGTCTCGGGGCCTACCCCACCCACTAATTCTACTGAATTTAGGCTGAATCATAGTAGCTTTTTTGATTGCTATTGGCTTTGTTAGGAATTGAGTAAAACACTAATATAACTTGTTAGTAACATCCTTAGTGTTTTTGGCTGTGACTGTCTTTCAAGTTGTTCAGGACTGTGTAGTATATATATATATATATATATATATATATATATATATATATATATATATATATATAAATTTACTGGCTTTGACAAAATTACCTGATTTGACTGTTTTTTTTCCTTTAAAATGTCTGAAAAAGCAAAGTCAGGGTTCAAAAGGTGCCAATGTGGACAGAAAATGTCTGTCACAGATAACCATAGCTCCTGTGTCTACTGTCTTGGACCTCTCCATCTGCAAGAAGACTGTTCCATTTGTCATTCTTTCAGTGGAAGGGTCATGACAGATAGGTGCAGGAAGCTTATGGATAGAGGCCTTTTGAAGCCTGCCTTTCAAGAGGCTCTTGATAAATCAGACCAGGCATCTAAATCCTCGAAGGAGTCGAAGATGTCGGAGCACATGTCATCGGCTCCGAGCTCTTCGTTTAAGGTTCGTTCACCGGTTCCACAGACTTCGGGGCCGGGTGTCGAACTTCTGTCTGTCACCGAGCCTCGAGTCTTGGAACCGGTGACGGAGCTTCCACCTCCTGTGCTTTTGAGGTCGGCTCCGTCTTCGATTCCTTCGACTCGTTCTTCCAGACCACTCTCTGACTCCGACGTAGATCGTGTGGTGCAGAAGTTAATGGAGAATACGGCCTTGTCCAAACTCATCTCAGTCTCCTCCCAGTTGGTGTCGAGACTCGAAGGCCTTCCTTTATCTCCATCTGTTCCTCCTCCGACGCCTATTCAGCCTTCGGAGCCGGGAGAGGCTGATCTACTCCGACGGATCCATTACCGGAATCGCGGAGCGACGGTCTGTCCTTGGTTCCGGGACCGAAAGTCGAATCGATGTTTCGGTTCCGACTCTCCCTCTTGGTGCCTCGGCACGGATCACTTCGGCTCCGTCCTCGGGGTCGATGCCCTCAGCCCCCGCCTCGGGGGTCCCTCCGCCTTCTTCGGAACCGGGGGATTCCTCGACTCGGGGCCCGGGGGCCTTCGACCTTATGAGGAAGGTGTTGTCGACTCAGACAACCACTTCAGCAGAGACGGCTTCTCCTTCCCATAAAGGCCCGTTATCCTCTTCTGCACCCACGGCTACTCAAAAGCGTCGAGCACCAGTGTCTCAGCCGCTCCCAGAGGGAGCCCCCTCTTCCTCGGAGGCTTCATCGGATGCTCCCCCCGAGGAAGTCCCGAGGAAAAGATTGTGTAAGAGGAGGCACTTGGATTCTCCACAAGAGTCCTTAACATCGGACACTGGCTTGGAGGAGTCAGAAGGGTCCCCAAAATCACCCTCAGAGGATGTCTCCTTTTCTGACATCTTGGAGATCCTAAAACAGAGAGGTGATTGGCAAGCCCTACCCCCTTCTGAGGATGAGTCAGTCTTGCTGAAGGCATTCGGTGCTCGCCCTTCTTCCTCCTGGGTCACTCCGCCCTTCGATGAGTTGATGGATTTGATTGCTCGAAGGGCGTGGGAGACACCTGACACAGTGGAGCCAGTCCCTAGAAAGCCTAATAAATACATTACGGCCCCTCAGGACAAGGCATACCTCACAAAGGGAGTTCCAGTGGACGCTATGGTGGTGGCAGCTGCCACTAAAAAGGAGATGTCTGAATCTTCCTCATCTGTCCATCCGCCTAACAGAGATTCTAGGACTATGGACAGGTATGGGAAGCGCATTTTTAGTTCAGCGACTTTTTCCATGCGATCGCTGAACTATTTGACACATTTCACACGTTTACAGAGGGATCTAGTCAAAGAGTTGGGAGATACCCTCCAGGGTACTACAGATGTTGCTGTCGCGGAAAAGGTTACAGCACAGCTCAATACCCTTACATCAATTGTGAACTCGTCCATGAGGCTCATCTTGTATGCAGCCGAAGGGTCGAGTAGGGCTGCAGCTTCAGCGATTGCTCTCCGTAGACAATCCTGGATGCGCTTTATGCTCCTTTACGGAAGCCTTCAAGTCTTCCTTTACTAACACCCCATTTGATGGAGCCACTCTCTTTGGCCCCAAAGTAAAGGAGACCCTTACCCAGTGTGAGCAAGAGGGAAAGATTCTGTCTGCTGTCGGAGTCCATTTTTCTACCCCATCCAGACCGTACCCCAAAGGGCAACGAGGTGGGAAAATGTGGTTTCGTAAACCCCAGGGTTCTTTCCCAAACACACAAGATGATGCCCCCTCCAGAGGCAGAGGGGGGGGCAGAAGTGGAAGACGTCGCCCTGGCGGCAGAGGGGGTCCGCAAAACCAAGGTGACAGGGATACGCTCCCTGGGAAGCCTTTCCAGCACTCCTGAAAGGAGGCCCGACTGTCCTGCTCTGGAGGCAGTCGGGGGTCGCTTAGCTTTATACCCTCAGGCCTGGCAAAGAATTACCTCAGACAGATGGGTAAAAAGCATTATTACCAGAGGTTACAAAATTCCATTTCTATTTCCCCGTATCAAGAGAAAGATTCCCAGATGTACTGCCCCATCTGCGAGAACCTGCAGCTATAGAAATTTCAAAGCTGCTAGAAAAAAGAGTCATCCAACCAGTCCTGGCGGACCAAAGAGGATTCGGAACTTACTTAAGGTTCTTTTTAGTTCCAAAAAAGACAGGGGACTGGAGGCCAATTCTGGACCTAAGCAATCTCAATACCTTCATCAAGAAAGAAAAGTTCCGGATGGTCACGCTTCAATCGATCCTTCCATTCTTACAGAAGGACGACTGGATGTGCTCAATAGATCTCAAGGATGCATACTACCACATCAAAATGGCCAGAGCGTCCAGGGATCACTTGCGCTTCAGGCTGGGAGCCAGTCACTATCAGTTTCGGGCCCTGCCCTTTGGTCTAACCTCAGCCCCCAGGGTTTTCACCAAATGCATGGCAGTGGTAGCGTCTCACTTGAGACGCCTAGGATTCCAGGTGTTTCCATATCTGGACGACTGGCTCCTTACTGCCACCACCGAGCGTTGACTAATACAGGCCAGGGATTACACACTCGAGCTTTGTGTTCAACTCGGAATTTCCATAAATTTCGAAAAATCTGCATTACAGCCGTCACAGCATATCTCATTCATAGGAGCAGATTTAGATACCCGTTGCTTGATTCTAAGACTTCCCCCAGAAAGAATAGCCTCTCTACAGAATCACATATCTCTACTCCTGTTGTCCAAGAAATCCCCGGCCAAACTGGTTCTAAAAGTTTTGGGACTCATGTCGGCTTCCCTCATTGCAATACCTTTGGGAAGACTGCACATGAGAGTTCTTCAATGGCTGCTGTTCGCACAATGGTCGTTCCAACAGTTACCGCTGACACACGAAATTCACATCACGAACATCTGCAAGACACACCTATCTTGGTGGCTACAGAATTGCAATCTCACCGGCGGCCGGCCGTTTGTGCTGCCTACTCCAACAGCTACGGTGACCACGGACGCTTCCCTGATAGGGTGGGGGGGCATCTTTCAGGGACAGACAGTCCAAGGCGAATGGACCAATCTAGAGTACAACCTGCACATCAATGTTCTGGAGATGAGGGCAGTGTTCCCTGCGTTGCAACACTTTGCTCCCCTTCTACCTCTAGGGACCATTGCAGTTCAAACGGACAACATGTCCGTAGTCTGGTACATAAACAAGCAAGGGGGAACCAAATCTTACCAGTTGTGCAGAGAGGCCATGAGAATTTGGCAGTGGGCAGAGTCCACGGGTCGCTTTCTGATAGCAACGCACATCCCGGGGTTATCCAACGTCATAGCGGACAGGTTGAGCAGAGCCATCCTGTTACTTCACGAGTGGTCCCTCAAACAGACAATAGCGGACATGATATTCCGCAAGTGGAGCCAGCCTTGCTGCGATCTGTTTGTGTCTCCAATGAACGCCAAATGCAGAAGCTACTTTGCCCTATTACCCCCGCCAGGGGAAGTCCCTAGGGACGCTCTTATTCACGATTGGCCCCCGGGTCTCCTATACGCCTTCCCTCCTATACCTCTGATACCAAGATTTCTGCAGAAAGCCAAGAATCTGGAAAGGACTGTAATTCTCATTGCCCCATTCTGGCCTCGTCAAATTTGGTTTCCCTTTCTTCAAGCACACCTAATACGGGAGCCCTGGATCCTGGACCCAGAGCTGGATCTACTGACCCATTCGTCAGGGGCTCCCCACCCGTTGCTCCTGCCCCTCAGACTAGCAGCTTGGCTGCTCTGCTTCCCTTCTTAGCAAGGTCTGATCTTCTTTCTCCTGCGGTACAGAACATTCTAGTAGCCTCTCATAAAGCTTCCACTACAAAAATTTATAAGTGGAAGCGCTTTGTATATTGGGCAACTGCACAACATTTAGATCCCTTAATAGCCCCGCTAAACAAAGTTTTAGAGTTTCTATCCATACTATTTCACCAAGGAGCTTCTTCTGCCACCTTGAGGGTTCAATTGGCTGCTATTTCAAACTTTCATGTAGGAGAGAATGGGGCGCCTATTATGACTCATAGGCTTTGTAAAGCTTTTCTAAAAGGGTCTTTTCATATTAGACCACCAGTCAGGTTCCCTACAGCTCCGTGGAATCTAAACCTCCTTTTATCCCAACTAATGCTACCACCCTTTGAACCAGCCTCGTCTTGTTCTTTAAAGCTCTTGTCATGGAAAACTCTCTTTCTAGTAGCTATCACTTCAGCCAGACGGGTGTCAGAACTTCAAGCTCTTTCCATTAAGCACCCATATTTGATTTTTCACCCGGATAGGGTATCCCTACGCACCAACCCATCCTTTCTTCCCAAGGTTTGTTCAGTCAACAACATTAATCAATCCATTGAACTTCCCACATTTTTCAAGAACCATTCCAATAAGCTGGAATGTATGTTACACGAGTTGGATGTTCATAGACAACTCAGATTCTATTTAGATAGAACAAAGGATCACAGAAAAACAGACCAACTCTTTATAGCCTTTGCGGACAGCAGAAAGGGCATGGCAGTGACGAAGCGTACTCTCTCCAAATGGCTATCTGATTGTATTACCTTTGTTTATACTGCTACTGAGCAGAGTTTACCCACCAAACCGAAAGGACATTCTACTAGATCAGTCTCTACATCTCTGGCTCATGCGGCCCGCCTACCATTAGACACTATTTGTGCGGCCGCCACTTGGTCTAAACCACATACGTTCATCACTCATTACAAAGTGGATAGGATTTCCAGGGACAGGGCAACCTTTGGTTCCACTGTGCTCAGGAACGTTCTTCCGTGAGTCTCTCAGGGTCACGGAGCTAGGGACGCTACCCATGTGTAAGAACAAACGGCGAGATTGAACACTCTCACATAAAGAAGTTATGTCCTTACCATAACGTTCCATGTGGAGTGTTCATCTCGCCTTTGTTCTTACATTCCCACCCTCCCACCCTCAGGTCAGGAAGAACGTCCAGTTTAGAGGTCTGGTTTGGTTCTCCCGCTTCTGATTTCTCTCTGCTGTTACTGCTGTTTTCAGCTACGCCTTGGTATGTATGTTTGTATGTTTTCATTCCCGTTTAGATCTGGTATTGTTTTGCAAACTAGATCTGAGGTAAGGGCAGAGGGAATTGTGGAAGATAGGTTGGTCTCGAGCTTCTTCTCGAGGCAGAGCTTTGCTAAGCGGCCGACTCGGAGCCGAGGATCGGCTCCGAACCCATGTGTAAGAACAAAGGCGAGATGAACACTCCACATGGAACGTTATGGTAAGGACATAACTTCTTTTTTCCTCTGTTGCAGTAGCCTTTAGGTTATATGGGTTGTGTCTTTTACAAGACACTAGAACCAGCCAGTTTCCAAAAGCTGTGGTTCCCTACCACACTTCTATTCTGACTGCTGATTGGCCAGGCCTGAGAAAGGAAATTAGCAGTCACAGTGGAAAGTTAAGTACCTTATTGATGCCTTATGAAAAAGTGTTTTGGGGATTCACAAGAGTAGCAGCAGGCTTTCAGCTCTTTCCTGTTAGATAGGTCCCTTTGGGGGAACCCTTTTACACAGAGCATATCTATTTTAATGTGTTTAGTATATGTGAAAAACAGAAAAATATTTTTAGTTTGTTTACAAATCATAGTCCCTTTAAGAAGCATGGTATTTCTTAACCACCTTATGTTTCCTGTCTAGGGCCACTGTTTTTAGCTTTGGCTAGTGTGGGAAGCGTATTTGATGAAGAAATGTACAAAGAACTTAATCTGAGAGCCCTTGCTGACTCCGCAGACTCAGTTTGCACCTCAGTTGATGGTGCTTGAACTGGCAGTGCCATTTGATGTTCCTCAGACCACTCACTTCAGCACCCTCTGTAGTCCTTTCGACCAAAAGTTTAAACATTTTTCATCTGAAGGCACAGTGGTCATAAGTAAAAATTATTTTCTTACCTTGGCTAAGAAATTGTTGCAGCCATTCAGTCCTGATACACAGCCTTCAGTAAATCTTAAGCAGGTCGCTTGAAGTATCCACAAGGAAGACAAGTCAGATAAGTCTAATAGACAGAGACAGGACTTGGTTTCCTGTAGATTCTTGATCCCAACACTGTGATGCTGAGGAAGTACGGTCTTCACATCCTCCTAGGGAGGTGCGTTCTTTTTTCAAGTTGCTGCCAGGACGAATGAGGTGATTTTAGGGGAACTACTAGTGGTTTCCACTATGTTAAGGAGAGTTTATAATATGTTCTAAGTGGAGTTTCATCATTCTGCACATTTTCCTCCAGTAGTGCCAGTATATATTTTGTTGCTTGTAATAACCCTGATTCAGAATTTTCAGTTCTCATAAAAGCAAATAGACTTTACAAAGTTTCCTAAACTGATAAGTATTTTTCTTCTCTTTTTAGTTCCTTTCCCCGTGGATGTATAAAAGGTTTTGGGACAGATTTAATATTACATTTTTTTAATTCTTCTCTTGGGCATATTACATTCCTAATAAGACCCATTTGTGGAAGTTAATGCCTATGTTTTTCTTACTGTTTTTGACATGTGTCTAGTTATAAACATCCCTTAAAGGTATCTATGATTGTGGAGATACTGTGTATAGAGCTTCTGATTTTGCAAATGTTTTAGGAGGTACGCCTGGGTGCAAATTCAGAAGATTTCTGTTGAAATTCTAAATGTTTTAATTCAGCTTTCCATAATTTTTTTTGTTCCTTTTGCTAATCAGGTCCACGGTTTCACAAGAATGACATTAGTTTCTAAGATTTTTCAGTTCCGCATGCACTCTTAAGTGGAGAAATATAGATGGCAGAAGGGGAACCATTACATAGGAGCTGCCAACTTTGGAAATGAAAGCCAAATATCATGGTCCCCAGAAATTTAGTTCTTATAGTTGTGGCATTCAGTTGAATGTCTGTAGAAAGCATTGCTTACTTTACATTGGAGATATCATAGATATGTTCATAAATGTTTTATGAATTCTCCATTTTCCCAAGTAGAATGCAAGGCATGGTGAATAAAGTGCCAGATAGACTAAGCCTTGGTTGAACAATTACCAGCCTGTGGGTAAAAGACTGGTTGTAAACTATTATTTAACTGAATAGAGTTTACTTCTAAAATATGCTTGCACTGAGTACAGGCACCACATTTCTTTGTACTTTCGTGTATAATTCCATGGGTTTCCTTCTCCTCAACAAAGTTCTTAATGTTAGCTCTCTTGTAAAGAAATTTGGGTCTGCACCCAACAGTGTTTTTCTCCCTGTTATCACTAAGCAAAATGTCCCAATTTTCATTCAAGACATCCATAACCACATTCAGCATAGTGTTATGTTGTACTGTTAAATCCCTCATGTAAGATTTTTTTTCCAAACTCTTTAATTCTTTCTTCCTCATCAGTAAGCACATTACTTGTTGTCGAGTTTGAAGGAATTTCAATCCCTCTAGATATATCAGAAGAGGAGTCAATGGTCAATCCAACCCCTACAAAGGGGAAGTGTCTTGCTTCCCATTCTTTGAAACCTCGTTACTGATGGACTGAATTAATGGTCAAGGGTATCCTCTCTCAAGGAACATATTTTCAAGTTTGGTCCTTTCTGTTTCATAGAACGTATTTGAAATCATATGGGCCATCCTTACAAACTGCCCTTTAACTAGGCTTCTCTTAAGAAACTGGATGGGAGCACTTGTAATAAAATAACTATTAGAAAAGTTGGTTTTCTATATATGTTAGAAGCGAACCCTGAAGCACTTTTACTAATAGTTACATCAAGTAAGTTTATTTGTCCTGTACTAACTTGGTATGTAAATCTCAAAATATGTAGTGTGATTCAAACACTTGATAAACTGAGGAATCAAAAGTACGTCACCTTCCCACAGGATGAATACATCATCCAAGAATCTTACATACAGTTTTATATTTTGAAATAATGGTGAAATGAATAATTTGGTTTCCCATGATAACATTACTAAATTTGCAAAAATGAGGGGCAAGTTTCCCCCGTAGCCACTCCTTCATGTTGCTTAAAAGTCTCCCTGTTTTATAGTTATTTGACATTATATCCATAAATTCCATTAGCAGTCTGACCTCACGAGATGTTAAAAGTTCTAGATTTACTATAGCTTCATGAAAATATTGTAATCCAACATCGTGTGGGATGCAACTAAATAAATCTATAACATCTACTGTTAAAAATAATACTTCAGGGTCCTATAAACAAGATTTAAATCTACCTAGAAAATCCCAGGAATGTCTAAGACGTATGAGTCTTTAAATCTTGAATAGGTTTTAAGACCTTATCTATAGAAACTACTAAGGGATATGTCTTTGAACCTGTAGCCTAGACAGTTGGCCTAAATAGAGGATCAGTAATGCTCTTGTGTATCTTTGGGATACCAAATATAGTTGGTATAGAAGGACTAATATTTTTCAGAAAATTGTACGTCAGTGTCCAAACTATGCTGCAACAATCCATCTTCCAAGAATTGATCTATTTTACTGTATGCCAAATGAACTTCATTTAAAGATGCAACACAATATGAGCCACTGCCATGTAATATCTTAGTGATTTCACATCTGCAGCCAATATTATCAAACACAATTCCCTGCCTTTATCAGGTTTCATTGCTCTAATAGATCCATTAGTTTTAATTCTTATAATAATATTCTTTTCTATTTGTTATAGTTCTTAACTCTCATTTTCCCCTGAATCTATAGTTTATAAAAATCACGTTCACGGGTATTAGAAATAACCTGCACTGTTAGATTTGTCATAGGCATTATTAAACTCTTCTTGAATTCTTGCTTATTATAATTTTATTTCCGTCATTTATATGATGCTCATTTTCTATTTGTATAGCAAAATTCGGTTTTTTATTGAGTAATTTGAATGCTGTTAGAGTATCTACTAAATTACACGATGTAGTGGAAACAAAGGTAAAACCCTATTCAGAAAAAGAAAAATGCTCTTTAGTCTACTCTACGTTACTATAATTGTATATAACAAAATTATTGCAGTTGGCTATTATTTTGTCAGGACTAAAATTAATCTTTTATCTATATTCCCACTGGCCTCTGCTTTTTCCTCTCTTAGTTGTGTATTGACCATGTTTGTAACCCTACTGCCCTGCCCCAGATGGGGTTGGTGATTTCTGCTTGCTAAATTTTCCGATTTGACAGAAGGGAGGAAATTCTAATGTCTCTTCCAAAATATAATCTCCCTGATTGTAAATTTCATGAGAGAACACTTCATCACCACCACCATGGTTGGCGGAATGAATTTCACTATTGTTAACCTCACTGCGTATATGTATATTCTCTAATGGGAACACATGTTCGTTAAAATCGCTTGCTTCCCAGGAAAAGGGAAGGCATTACCAGACTTGTATTGCAGCTTATCTCTTATTTTCTTATTCTTCCTTTCTTTTATTTTATTTATGAGAATCAACCCTTTGGAAAATGTTATTGTATTTTAATGTATGTGTGGGAAACAATAAATCCTTAGTAATTAATTCATTTAGATGATAATAAGAAGAATCTAGTTAATTTTATTTGGAGAGGTTGAACATCTAGCAAACTATTTCCATTTGGTTGTCCTCGAATATTGCCTTTTGTTATCCCCACCATGATAAACCACTGCCAGAAAGTATTAAAGCATACTCTCTGAGGGCCTTGTCTTTGGCATACTGGAAAGGGGTAGACTCTAAATGCTTTCTAGAGACAGCTACATGGTTCTCTATATTTACCTCTACAAGAAATTACATATTGGATTCTTCTGTCTAGATTCAGGACCGGCTTTCCTAGGACCATTTTCCAGGGACTCTTGAATACAGATCATTCCACCTCCCAGGTCAAATAGACTTTGGTAATCATCCCATATATCGTAAAGGCTACTGCAGCAATGAGAATGAACACAGTACAGTTGTGTAAGTTTCACATACCCATAATAGTAGATGTTCGAATTCCTCACTACAGCAGTAACTTAATCCACCCACATCAACCTAGTAGTAGACAGAGTTACGGTTGAGAAATAGCATTGTTTTTCCTTGTTTAGTTCAGGATGAGTACACTAAACTTTTAGGAATGAATGTCATGAAGATTTTCCACTCTGACTACTGATTTTCCCTCAGGACTGACCAGTCAGTAGGGAGGGAGATAAAACTTTTGGAAGCTGGTCGGTTGTTGTCTTTGGTAAGACACAATGCATATAGCCTAGAGGCTATGGCACCAGTGAGGAATTCAAGCATCTACTATATCACTGATAAGTGCAACTTAACACAATTGTGCTTTATTAAACTGTTGATGGTCCTCATATTGATCACTGTTGCAGTAACCTAAGCTATACAAGTTATTCCTGCAAGGCTGTAATAGCTGGCCAGCTTCCAAAGCTCCAGGGCACCTTCTACCTGCCTAAACCATTAGTCATCTCGAGCTTTAGGCACCAAGCCCTTCAGAGCTTTCCTGCCACTGAAGAGTATGCTCCTGTGAGGCTTGAAGGCCTGATGGTCATCTTGTACTGTTACTTTGCTGGGCAGATAAATTCCCTTCAGCAGAAAGCCGTCCTGTTTAAAAAAAAATGTTTGACAGCATGTTCCTGTTCAAGAAAGTTAATTTAAAGCTTGGAGTTTGTGTTTTAATGGACTGTCACAAGACTGTATTGTACTTTTAAACAGGAGTGCTCTTTTTTTTCTATCAGTTTAAAAGTTGTTTAAAGTATTTAAAAAAAAGATGTCGTTTCCATCTAGGCTGAACCTGTGGGTTATCGAATCTGACTTGGATCTGATGCCTACCAATTTCCAGGACTTCAGCTCAGTGAGCTCTGCCTCCTTTACCCATACTACCCCCCCACCCCACACACACACACACACACACACACACACACACACACACACACACACACACACACACACACACACACACACACACTTCACTAGAAATACCTCCAATCTTGTTTTCTGCTGTTCTGGACAGCAGCTCAGTCATTCACTCCTTCTCTGTAGCCATCTTTGTACAGGGTTTAATTGCTTCTCTACCTGCTTTGATATTTGGTAGTGTGTGTAGTTTAATGATAGGGTGTTTTGTCTTGTAGTTGCTAGTTGAGTAGGTTAGTGTAAGTGTTTACAACCTTTTGGGACTTGAGTTGTGTGGTGTCATTTGCTATGTTTTGATTAGATAGGCTTTGTGGCTAAAGCATTCAAGAAGTGTCTCTTGCAGTCATAAGTTTCCCTCCCAGGATGCTCATGACCTTTGCTTGTACTGCCTTGGGCCTGCTCACTTGGAGTCCCCTTGTGCTATCTGTGAGGGTTTCAGCTCTTATATAGTTAATAAGAGGAGAGCCAAACTCATCCTTAAAGGTCTTATACCTTCAGGTGACTTATCATCCTCCACCAACAAAGGTGAAAATTCGGATCACAATCAGACTAAGGACCCCAAATCTTCTAAGGAAGACAGTAAGTGGTTGACCCCGACTTCCACTTCTATTTCTGGCCAGCTGGATCCAAAAGTCCCAAGACCTTCAGATCCTCTGGCTGTCTTGGCTCCAACATTGGCTCTGACATCTTGAAAGCAATCTTCTTTGGGCATGGTGTCTGAATCAATCCCCTTTTGGTCTGCTGCTTTGGAGTAGATCGCCTTCAGCTCCTCTACCTCAAAGTCATTCCCCTTTGGCTGAGATCACTAGCTAGGTAGCCTCTCCAACCCTTGGTGATCGGAGCCCTTTCTCGGTAGGGGAGGTTCCTTTGGGATTGGCTTTTTCCCCCTTTTCTCCTTCTACACCACAAGAGTTTTCTCCCTAGTCCTAGTTGATGTCTTCAATCTGAGCTTCCACAGTCCAATTGGTGGCCTCCTCTGTTCAGTCATCCTGGTCCATTGGAAGTCTGAGGATGTCCAATCTAGAGCAGTTGATGCGGTCCTTTCAACAGACACAGATGGAGCTAGACCTCATCCCTTTAGCTTCCCTTTTGGTTTCCTGCCTTGGGCTGCATGGATCTGAGGTCTTCTGAACCAGCCATCTTCCATTCTTTAGGATCAGAGCCAATGGTTTGGCCACTTTTGACTCCGATCCCAACCTTGGTTTCCTCAACCCTGGTAATGCTGGAGCTGGGTGGACCCCAGGGCCGACAGGTTGAAACTGGTGTCTGCAGATCGGGTTAGATAATTCCAGTGTCTGGGTCATCCCTCCTGCTTGGGACTTCTGCTTTTGATAGGTTGACCCTGGTGTTGGAACAAGGCGGAATGACTCAGGATTCTAGCGCAGCCTTTGGGTCTTTGGACCCTAGGTCTGAAGGGTCTGGTCTGCCCACCTCTGCCTCTGCTTTCGACATTGTGGAGAGGACATTCTGCCAGAAGACTGAATAGTCCATTGTGCCCAGTGCGCACCTCCTCCCTTTCCTGCTTCGCAGCTTGCTACAGGACAGCCTGCCCCTTTTGGTCTCCATGCTGTCCTCCCAGTAGGGCCCCTGATCTCTTCAGTTTTCCTTCCCAGGTCTCCAGTGTAGGAAGTCTTTTAAGAGGCAATGCAGGAGGAAGCACCTGGACTCACCCGAGGTGTCCCTTACTGAGGACACCAACCTTGAGGAAGTACAAGGGTCCCCCAAATCCCCCCACATATTCCTGTTTCACTGGTCTTTTGGAGCTCTTTTGCCAGGACAGGGGCTTGACTCCCAAAGCCCCTTCTCCAGAGGAGTCAGTGTTTTGGAGGCTTTCATGGTCCCATCCACGTCCTGTGTGGTTCCTCCTGTGGATGTACGTATTGATTTGGTGTCCGGGAGGGCATGGAAGGAGACCAATACAGTTGAACTGATCCCCAAAAAAGCACAAGATAGTTAACTCCCCAAGGATTGGTTTCACTGGAGTAAGGGTCCTACCGTGGATGCTAGCATGGTGGCAGCAGCCAGCAAAAAGTACATTTCAGAGGGGTGTTCCTCGGTCCATCTCCCAAATAGAGTCTTGGATGTTGAACCACTTAGGGAAGCAAGCTTACACCTCAGCCACCTTTGCATTAAGGGTATTACATTTAGCTAATTTGACCAGGATTCAGCAGAACATTGTGTCATATTATTAAGAGCAATGATGACACTGCAGTTTCCTAAACTCAGACTCTAGGGACTCGAATGTCCACTCTTCAGTCCATTTCTAGTGTGTCTGCTTTACAGCGCAGCAGATGGCACATCCAGAGATACTGGTACGGGCATCTGTATGCGTCAACATGTTTAGATGAGATTGTGTGACTGTGCGGACTGCTTTAAGGCATCCTTTCTTAAGGCTCATTTTGATAGCGCATCTGTTTTTGTGCTGAAAGTTAGACACCTTGACCAGGTGTGAGCAAGAAGGGAATACTCTTTCTCTCTGCCATTGGAGTTCATTTTACTACCCCTCAACAGATCTTTTCTCAGAACCAGAAGAGAAAAAAATCTATTTTTTAGAAAATCACAGCAGTCCTTTCAAGAGGCTTCTTCTGATAGTTCTGTGTACGGGAGCATTGCCAATCTGTCTCTTTACTGTCCCACAGTTTGTGCATTGTGTATGGCAGTGGTAGCAACCTAATTGAGGTTGCAGGGCTTACAGGTCTTTCCTTTCCTAGACAAATGGTTCCTAACCGACCCCACAAGAGCATCCCTTATCAGGGCTAAGGACACATTATTCTAGCTTTGCAGTTCCTTAAGGATCACAGTCAACTACAGAAGTCCAGTCTCCATTAAGTTCAGTCCTTGGAATTTATAGGTTGCCATTTGGACACAGTATCCCAGATTGCCAAGCTTCCACAGTCCAGAATATCAAATCTTTAGGATCTGGCAAGGGCCTTTATCATGTGCAGAAAGTCTCCAGTTTACCTTAACCTCAGACTTTTGGGCCATATGGTGACTACCATTTGTTTATTCCCCCATGGCCAGGTATAACATTAGGGCATTACAGTGGATCCTGGCAGTGCAGTGGTCTGTATTCAACACATCCAATGTTTTTTTCAGTTTCTCTGACCGCAGTTTTTTTGAGATCAAATCAGTAGGTGGTTGGAGTCCCCCTTGATCTCCACCGGGGTTCGTAGGAGCCTTTATAAGCCTAGCCCATAGAAGTGCCCTGGTATCATGCTGCCTGACGTTATTTCCCGGTGCCTCTATCAAGGAGAGCAACTACAGTGATCCCCAGGGTGAACTTACTATTTCCCATCCACTCATTAAGATTTCTCTTGAAGAGGGCCAGTGAGGTGCTCTGCTTGACATGTATTGAAAGCCTATTTCAGAACGTGGGCAGCCTCTGGGTTATGAACCTGTCCTTCCAGCATGTTCTGTTGATTGTGGTAATGAGATTGAGGTCTCTGGATCGTGTGGTGCGGAGGGATTTGGATTTCTTTAGATGTAGCATTTCTAACAGAGCTGGGTCAGATATGGCTTTGTAAGTCAAGCAGAGATTGCCTCTTAGTAGAGGATATGAGACAGAGAATAGCTGGAACTTTTTGTGTCTGTCCATGTAGGACATGTGTTTAAGGCCTAGGATCATCTTCATGAGGTACTTTTGTGGGCTTTCCAGCTGTTGCATTTGTCTAGTAAGGTACATGCCAAATGGGGCATTATACTCGATGATTGGCCTTATGAGGGAAGAGTAGAGAGAGAGATGATGACCTCTTCCTGGATGCAAAACCCTTGGTAATGAGATGTGCCACATAGAAGGACTTTCTGACCACAGTGGCAATGTGGTGGTCGAAGGAGATGTTGCTGTCAACCTGTGTCCCCAGATATCTTATAACACCTTCATTGTTCAGTGGGCTCCCATCGTTGTGGTAATTGGTGAGAACTGAGTTTTCCCAAAGGGGATGATGACACATTTTTTGGCATTAAACTTAAGGCCATGGTTTCGACAAAAGTCATTGGTCTCAGTGAGGCCTTTCTTTAGGATGTCTACATCACTTGGGGAGTTAATAATGGCTCCCAGCTTGCAGTCGTCTGCGAACTTGGTCAGCCAGAGTTCCTCTGTGTTGGCCTGGACTTCTGAGAAGTAGATGCCAAACAGGAGGGGATGCAGGACCGATCCCTCTGGGACTCCACTCGTGACTGGTCAGCAGTCTGACTTGGAATCTGCTACTTTCACACTGGGTTCCATCTGTGAGCCAATTTGCAATCCACCTAGTGAAATAGGGGTTGATGCCTAGTTTGGACCATTTATTCTTCCCCCTCAGGGTATGGTCACGATGGACACCTCCCTGCTGGAGTGCGGTGGGGCCATTTATTTATTTATTTATTTATCGATTGATTATATTGGCATTTGATTACTGGAAAAGACTGGGTAGAAGGCCATTTTCAGTGGATGCTCAGGGAGAAAAGCTCCAAATTCATACAAAACATTTTAAGACAATCATTTTACAATCTTCAAAAATAAAACATCTGCAATTTAAATAATTATAACAAATTAGACATAATATAACAACATTGATTAAGAATTGATACAGGGTATATGACAGTCGTTTAATATTTAGAGAAATTTTAGACAGTTTGCAGGGAAATTAAAGGTAAGTTCGTGTAATACAAGTAGAAATTGCAATATGAAGTGAGGGAAGGGCAAGACTATGGTATATTTAGAGAAGAGAATTAGACAGTAGTAAGGAAGTAAGTCAAGAAGGGAGAGTAAGGAGGTATAAGGAATGAAAGGGTACTTGTTCACATTTGGGGATCTATATTATCCTGGTTTTGACCAAGAACAGAGCCAGATTTTACTTAGGAAGTCTTTCACAGTGGTTTTGAAAGATGGGAAGGTGGGTATAGACATGATTAATACAGGTAAGGAGTTCCAGGTTTTGCAACCATGTACAAGTAGAGACAATGCCCAGCAGATTTGCTAGGTTTATAGAGAGTTTTTGGTCACTGGATCGCAGTGACCGATTGGGAACATAGTTGTGTGGAATGTTTTTTAGTGTAGGACAGGCAGATGGATGCTGGATAATTTTTACATTGTAAGAAACTGTGTTATGTTAGTTGATGTGGCAGTTCTAACCAATTAAGGCTTTTCAGTGCTGTACAGTGGTGGGTTCTGAAAGAGTTATGTGCTACAAATTTAGCAACTTTATTATAACATTGTTTGAGTTTCAATTTTTGTGAAGCCTGGAGGTTAGTAAGGATGGAAGTGCCATAAAGAAGAGTGGGGAGGAGATAAATAGTGGCAAGTGTAGTTTTAGTTACATGTGTGAGAAGGTTTTGGCTGTGTAAAGCATCCCTAGTTTTTGAATTTTTCTTATGCAGTTTTGTATATGCAGGTCAAATGTAAGATTTATCATCTATGATCACCCCTAATAGTTTGCCATGAGAAGTGACTTCAATGGTTATATTATCAAGAGATAGGACTTTAACTTTAGATGTAATGTGATCCTATCTCGCCTACATTCTCTACAGATGGGTTCGGAGCCGATCCTCGGCTCCGACTCGGCCGCTATACAATATAACGCAGTCTCTTATTGGCTGAGTTACCTCGTATCCCAGGATGCACCACTACTGCTTCCCCAGATCTCGTTTGCCGCTTCTGAAGCATAGACGTGGTCTCGGACTTGGCTGAGCTAAGTGCCTCTTAGTGAAATTATTTCTGTCTAGTTTTGTGCTAAAACTTACCCAAAAGCTGTTTTAACAGCTACTTGTTGTTGTGTGACTGCGTATTTAAAGTTTTTTGTAGTAAAAATTGTATTTTTTGTGGTAAATGATCCCGTTTAAGTTAGAGGGGCCTTGCCCTATCCTAGGCATTTTAGAGTCTAGGCTGTCGTTTGTTGTAGTTTTTGAAGTTAGTGTGTTTGAAGTAGATAGCCATGTCGAAGGAACATAGACCATCAGGTTTTAAAAAATGTTCCAAATGTAATTATAAAGTGTCCATTACGGACGACCATTCTTTGTGTGTTTACTGTCTGGGCCCGAAACACCTCCAGGAATCCTGTAGCGTTTGCCATGCTTTTTCCTCTCGCGTCCTCCAAGAGAGGAAAAATAAGTTGATTTTGAAAGGGCTTATTACCCCTTCCTTTGAAGAAGCCCTATCTTCTTCTTCTTCCCCTTCGAGGAAGAAAAAATCTTCGGCTCCGACCAGCCCGTCGGATCCGGCAGCTAAAAAGTCACGGCAGGCTTCTCCGTCGGCTCCACGGACTTCGGAGCCGAGGGCGGAATGGTCTGCCTCGATGTCTCCAGCCTCGACTCCTCTGACTTCGGAGTCGAGAGCTCGGGCGTCGAGAGGCGAGTCATCTCCATCGGCTCCACTGCCTTCGGAGCCGATGAGGGTTGCCTGCTCAGACTCTTCCCCTTCGGTGCTGAAGTCCCCATCGGCTCCGAGGGAAATTGCAGTGGTAGTGGAATCTCCCTCGGCGCCGATACTTCTCGAACCCATATGGAGCTGGTCCCCCAGTCTTTTGGAGCCGGCGGAGAAGTCGACTCGGACCCGGTCGGTCTCTTCTCTGTCGTCGAGGATGTCTGATTCGGATGTAGACAGGGTGCTTCAAAGGCTTTTTCAGTCTCCGGCCTTTGCAAAATTAATCTCGGTTCCAGCCCAGTCGGCTCCGGAGCCGATTTCCCATCCTGCTATCTTGGTTCCTCCTCCAACAGCTTTGGCGCCGTTGGAGTCAGTGTTGGTGGAGCCGGTGGAGGTTGTCGGGTCGGTTCCGACCCTAACTCCAACCCCGCCCTTCGGGTCGGGTTGACGGGACCTCCTCTGTCGGCCCTGGGGGGGACGCTTCGGGACTGATCCTTTCGGTTCCGAGCCTCCCTCTCGGTGCGTCGGCTGCGGGAGTTCCGACTGCTGTTGTGGCCTTGGGGTTGAACCATCCCAGGACTCTGGGGGTCCCGCCTTCAAGGCCATGAGGAGTGCCTTGGCCAAATCCTCTCTGGCCACTTCTACTATCTCACCACCACCTTCCCTTGGCACGGAGACTGGCTCCTTTGCACTCCCCCTGTCTCACGACAGTGGAGCCCTTGGGCCTGAGGTTACCCCCATTGGGGGTTCCCTTCTTCCTGGAGGTCCCTCCGAATCACTTTCGGAGGAACCTCCGAGGAAGAAACAGTGCAAGAGGAAGCACGTCGACTCCCCTGATGAGTCTCTCACCTCGGATACCGACCTCGATGATGCGGAAGGGTCCCCCAAGTCGTCCTCGGATGATGTATCCTTTGCGGACATCTTGGAGATACTTAAGCAACGAGGCGACTGGCAGTCCAAACCCCCTTCTACTGAGGAATCGGTTTTCCTCAAGGCCTTCGGGGCTCAGCCCTCCGCCTCCTGGGTGTCTCCGCCTTTCGATGAGCTTCTGGATTTGATCTCTCGAAGGGCGTGGGAACACCCGGAGTCTGTTGAACTGGTGCCAGCTCGCCCCAATAAATTCCTTTCGGCTCCCCCTGATAAGGACTTTCTTTCGAAAGGTGTGGCTGTAGATGCCTTGGTGGTGGCATCTGCCACCAAGCAAGATGTGGCAGAGGCTTCAACATCTGTCCATCCTCCTAATAAGGAGTCTAGGAGCATGGATTGGTGCGGGAAGCGTACCCTTGCTTCAGCGACCTTTACATTAAGGTCTCTGAACTACTTGACGCATTTCACGAGACTGCAGAGGGATCTGGTCAAGGAGCTTTCAGATACCCTCTCCGGTAACTTACCTGAGCAGTTGGCCCAGACGGTTAACTCCCAGTTGGCTACCCTGTCCTCGTTATCCAACTCGTCCATGAGGCTCATTTCTTATGCAGCCGAAGGGGCGAGCAGAGCGGCGGGAACAGGTGTTGCTCTACGGAGACAAGCCTGGCTACGCCTGTGTCACTTTGCGGAGGCCTTTAAGTCTTCCTTTGCCGACACCCCCTTTGATGGGTCCTCACTGTTTGGACCCAAGGTAAAGGACACTTTGACTCGCTGCGAACAGGAGGGTAAGACTTTAACTGTCGTAGGGGCCCGGTTTTCCACTCCCTTCAGACCTTATCCCAAGACTCGAAGAGGAGAGAAAATGTGGTTCCGTAAGTCTCAAAAGCCTTACTCGTTGCAGCAGAGCGATTCCCCTTCTAGAGGCAGAGGAGGGGGAAATTTTTCAGGGAGACGCCGTCCCAGAGGCGGCGGAGGCCCCCGCAACACTGGAGACCGCGAGTCCTTTCGTGGCTCCTCCTCCTTCCAGCATCCCTGAAGGAGTACCCAACTGTGCAGCTCCGGAGCCAGTCGGGGGTCGTTTTTCGAGGCACCTAAAGGCCTGGGAAAATATCACTCAGGACCAATGGGTACTCCGAATCATCGCCGGAGGTTACACCATTCCCTTCTCTCAACCCCCCCCACCACCACCATCCCAAAGAATCCCGGACCCGCCACCCAGTCAACGGGATCTTGCAGCCAGCGAAATATCGAAGCTGCTTCAAAAAGGAGTCATCCAACCTGTCCCCGCAGATCAGGCCGGATCAGGGACTTACTCAAGATTTTTTTTGGTACCAAAAAAGACCGGGGACTTGAGGCCCATTTTGGATCTCAGCAAGTTAAACCGATTAGTGAAAAAGTCCAAATTCCGGATGGTCACCTTGCAATCCATTCTCCCGCTTTTGGAGAAAGGTGTTTGGATGTGCTCCATAGATCTCAAAGATGCCTATTATCACATTCTGATAGATCAGGCGTCGAGGCGACACTTGCGCTTCAGCCTAGGAGACAGTCATTTCCAGTTCCGTGCACTGCCCTTTGGTCTCACCATAGCCCCCAGTGTGTTCACTAAATGTTTGGCGGTGGTGACTGCTCACCTGAGAAGTCTAGGATTCCAGGCGTTTCCATACCTAGACGACTGGCTCCTAACTGCCACCTCCAGGCATCTACTCTTGAAAACTCTAGCAGCCACTATCTCTCTAGGCAACTCCTTAGGACTCACCTTCAATTGGACAAAATCCGTATTGCTGCCATCGCAGCGTATTCTGTTTATTGGTGCAGAAATAGACTCAAGGCAGATGCGAGCCTATCTTCCTGCGGGAAGGATAGCAACGCTGCAGTCTCAGGTTCGGGCATTACTCCTCAGACGTCGCGCTCCAGCGAGAATGGTCCTGCAGCTGTTGGGTTCCATGTCAGCCACCATTCTTCTGGTCCCCTTGGCAAGGTTGCATATGAGGATAATCCAGTGGCTCCTATCAGTCCAGTGGTCTTATCAAAACCTTCCCCTCAGTCACCACATATTGATCAGAGACGTGCAAACAGGATCTTCGTTGGTGGCTTCTTTCCTCCAGCCTGAATCTAGGGCGAACCTTCGTTCCCCCATTCCCCTTGGCCACGTTGACTACGGACGCCTCCCAGACAGGGTGGGGGGGGGGCATTATCTGGACAGGTCGGTCCAAGGCACGTGGCACACTGACGAGAGTCTTCTCCACATCAATATCCTGGAAATGAGGGCGGTGCTTTTAACGTTGCAAGCACTGCACGATCACCTCCTCCAGGGTACGATTGCCATTCAGTCCGACAACATGTCGGTAGTCTGGTACTTAAACAAGCAAGGAGGGACCAGGTCTTACCACCTTTGCAGAGAGGCCACGAAGGTATGGGATTGGGCGATTGCTACCAAACGTTTCCTAGTGGCAACGCACATTCCGGGGAGATCCAACGTGATAGCCGACAGACTGAGCAGAACTATTCTCTCCCCTCACGAGTGGTCCTTGAACGACAGAGTGGTAACACAGATTTTCACGAGATGGGGAGCTCCTTGTTGCGATCTTTTCGCAACTCCCCTCAACGCGAAATGCCAGCAGTTCTTCTCTCTCACCCCAGTTCCAGGGGAGATCCCCAAGGATGCTCTAGTCCAAACTTGCCCCCCCGGTCTGCTATACGCTTTTCCACCGGTTCCCCTTCTCCCCAAAGTGATTCAGAAGGCGATTCGCTTGGAAAGCAAAATGATTCTAATCGCCCCATACTGGCCTCGTCAAGTCTGGTTCCCCTTTCTTCACAAATATGCATTGGAGGGTCCCTGGTTCCTGGACCAAGTTCCGGACCTCTTGACGCATCAGTCAGGACAGCTCCATCAGTCCCTCCATTCATTGAAGTTAGCAGCTTGGCTACTCCTCTTCCGACCATAGTTAGGAGCCATTCTTTCGACCCTGAAGTCATGCATATTTTGTCCTCGGCCCACAAGACTTCTACTAAAAAGATGTATAGCAATAAATGGAAGAGGTTTGCTATTTGGGCCCAACTCGAGGATTAGACCCTAACCCAGCCTCGCTGTCTAAGGTTCTGAAGTTCTTCGCTTCCCTGTTCAACCAAGGTTGTTCGGTGTCTACCATCAAAGTTCAATTGGCTGCTATTTCCAATTTTCACGAGAGCGTAGATCCACCTTTAATGAGCAACAAGTTGTGCAAAGCTTTTATTAAAGGAGTTTGGCTTCTACGGCCCCCTATATCTCATCCTGCACCACCGTGGGACCTTAACGTGGTGTTAGGTGCATTAACCTCATCTCCCTTTGAGCCGGCAGCAACGTGTGACTTAAAATTTCTTTCTTGGAAGACTGCTCTTCTAGTTGCTATTACATCAGCCAGGCGAGTTTCAGAACTTCAAGCCCTATGTCTAAAACCACCATACCTGGTATTTCACAAGGATAGAGTATCTCTTAGACCAAACCCATCCTTTATACCAAAGGTTTGTTCTAACTTTTGTTTGCAACAATCACTGGAATTACCGTTTTTTTTCCCTAAGTATTCAAACATAGCTGAATATACCTTTCACAGCTTAGACGTGCACAGACAATTACGTTTCTATTTGGATAGGACACACCAAGCACGAAAATCAGATCAACTGTTTGTGTCCTTTTCGGATAGTAAATTAGGCAAAGCCGTCACGAAAGTCACTATTGCCAAGTGGATCAGAGACTGTATCAGTCATATTTATCTGATTTCATATAAGGAGCTTATAGTTCCAGTGAAAGCTCATTCTACCAGGGCTATAGCCACTTCGGCAGCCTTTCATTCCAAGCTCTCTATTAGTGACATTTGTGCGGCTGCTACGTGGTCTTCTCTACACACCTTTATTTCTCACTACACATTGGATGTGGCATCTAGGGGTCGAGCTTCCTTCGGTTCCACTGTTCTCAGGAGCGTTTTCCAGTGAGCCACCCAGGAATTAGGTGCTAGGGACGCTGTCCCATCTGTAGAGAATGTAGGCGAGATAGGATCACATTACATCTTTTAGTTATGTACTTACCATAACTTTAGATGTATGGGATCCATCTCGCCTACATTCCTAATAACCCACCCTCCTTCCCCCTGCCTCGTAGACCAGAAGAGACCGGACGATCCGAATTCAACTTCTTCCTCTCTTGAAACACCTGGCAATGTTATAACAACAGTCTATGTGTGTGTGCATGTGTGCGGACAAACAAGATCTGGGGAAGCAGTAGTGGTGCATCCTGGGATACGAGGTAACTCAGCCAATAAGAGACTGCGTTCTATTGTATAGCGGCTGAGTCGGAGCCGAGGATCGGCTCCGAACCCATCTGTAGAGAATGTAGGCGAGATGGATCCCATACATCTAAAGTTATGGTAAGTACATAACTAAAAGTTTTTTCAAGAGTGGGATTTAGGGGGGAAAGTATTTAGTCTTTTTTGAGTTGAGCATGAGTTGTGAGTTATGAAGCCATGTTTCAGTGGCTGCTAAAGCTTCCTGAATAATTTTTTGGAGGTGTACCATGTCATCAGATGTGCAAATGAGTGAAATCTGTGTGTTGTATTAGGCTGGCCTGCTGTGTGGAAATATAGAGTGTTTGTGAAAATGTTAAAGAGGAGGGGATCAAGAATGGATGCTTGTGGTACACCAATGATGACTGTGAGGTAAGGAGAGACCATAGAGTGCCATTTTACTGACTGATACCTATTGGACAGGTAGCTTTTGAACCACAGAAGGGTAGGGTGAGAGAGATCTAGTGAAGACATTTGACGTTTGCTGTGACAAACTACATTGAAGGCTTTAGACAAGTCCAGAATTAAGGAAGAGACTAGTTTGCCATTATCTCTAGCTTTATTGTCAGTATCTAAATAGGTTAGAAAGGTAGTGCTAGTACTATGGGAAGGACGGAAGCCATGTTGTTTAGGAGTTCTTCCTGCTGGAAGTAGTGTAGCAATTTTTTTTAAATATATTTTTCAAGTATTTTTGGCGAGGGAAGATAATTTTGCTATAGGTCAAAATGTATTTATTTCTGTTGAATTTCCTGCTTTGTGCAGTGGGATGATGTGTGACTTTTTCAGAGAAGGAATGTGGAATTCCCGGATTGACCTATGCATAAGATTGAGACAAGATAAGCAGTGTTATTGGCTATTTTTAGGTACTCACTTGGAAGGTCATCAGCTGAAGAAGAGCACGGTTTAAGTTTAAAGAATAGTTTTGGTCATGAAGAGAGATACTGCCAGCTCAGCTATCTGGAATTTTGTAAATAATTATATGTAATTTGTGAATATCAACATGATTTATTTAGAAATGTGACAAAGAGAGATACTGCCAGCATAGCTCTCTGGAATTTTGTAAATGGTTAGATGTAATTTGTGAATGTTAGCATGCTTCAGGTAAGATGCTTGTGTTACCACCTTATTAGAACTGTTTGTTATGTGTATATCAAACTAGATTTGTACAAACTTGTGTTGAAAAGGGTTTGTAAAGTACTGAGCTTAAATAAGTATCCACAGTGCACCCTACTGGAAAAGAACAGAAATGTAGATACACTATTGTAACTGTTTCAACTTATATATTTAACAGTTGAAACGAACACGAGAGGTTAACTTCAGAAAAATAGCTGAAAATAAATTACTTTATGGCAGCAAGGCGACAGTGTCTAAAACTAAAGAACCTTCTGCATTGTCTTACAAGTATATTATTGTTTTATGACTTCCAGCAAGTACCAAGATTTGAAGAAAAGCCCTTGTGTATGTATTTTCACAGGAAGTGCTAAATGCTATCAGCTGCATCAATGGTTGTTTTTCACTTTGGATAGAGTTAGATGACAAGAAATTATGTCATTTTGCAAGCTATCCCAGCATTAATATTTGAGATATTAATTTGGGAAGTCTTTAGGTGTGAGATAGTATTCTGCATTTTGACTTTGACCTGACATCAAGATCCATTCACCACATCTACCTTGCTTGCTCTGAAGTAAGTATACTAGGGTACAGTATAATTCTTTTAGATATAGTCAGGAATATAGCAAAGCTTAGCTTAGATATTTTTCTTTATTTGAGACCATTTTGCAATGTTTTAAATATTTCCCATGATTTTGAAGTCCGATGTTACTGTGATTATATATTGAGTATTTTCTTTTTCTTTTATTATTTATTATAAAATATATTTAAACTTTTCATTGTGGCTGATATCTGTGAGACATATTTAAGTTCTGAGAGTACTTGCATATTTATTTGGTGACATTGTGTAGACCACTCCTAATAGCCTTTCTCTTGGTCAAACTGCCATTTGTATTAACAGCAACATTACAGAGTAAGATTGGACACCCTTTAAGGGCCTTAAGGTAGCTGATAAGGCGTGACTGGTGGCAGGGGAAACTACCTTATAGTTTGGGCAGAAGGGGCATAGCCAGTAAACCTGTACCAGCCTTTCCGAGGTCTGTGTATAAATCACACCTCTGAGTGTGTCAGCTACTTGGGACACGAAGCACTGATTCGACAGAAAGAGTGCTAGAGGTTTTGGGTTGGTCACTCAGCTGAGATCTCAACTCTATAGCTGTACCAGTGGGGAGTCTTATTGGAGAACTGAGAAAGAGGGAGAAACCAGGCCTAGACTGACTATGGTCTCTTTGTGCCCTTAAAAGAAATTGCACTTGATGCAGAGGGATGCATCTGGAAGTACTGTGTATGTACTTGTAATCCTCCTGATGTACATCCTCCCACTGGTGCTAGTGGTGAGGATTTAGGCTCCTTGATTACTGGGTCAGTGGTGGGGCATCACAGTTTTATATAGGATGTGGGCACAGTTTTAAGGTGAAAGTGGATGTGGTGATATGTGGCTGTTGAGCAGGGTTGGGATTAGATGTTAAGGAATCCTTGGTTAGAGGTGCTATGCTATCTGTAAAAAGAGCTGAGGTGTTTTGCAATTTCAAGTGGTGAGTTATTGGGAGAGGGGTTTGGGTTGAATTTTTGGCCAGGATGCAAGATTTCTTTAGTGGATGTCCAAACATTTTAGGGTTGTGTTTAGTATTTTAGAAGTTATTATAATATAGTTTTTTGTGTTCACTTATTTGCTTTTTAGTACAACTGTGAAGCATTCTGAAGTTTTCAAGATATTGAGGTGTTTTATATTTCTGCAATTCTTTCCATGCTTTTTCTCTAGCCTTCATTTTCATTCTATTTTTTTTGGATAGACAAATTGCATTATTTTCAGACTCTTCCTTCTTAAAGGTGCAAGGCTGTTTAGGATATTTAGAAAAGTTACAAAATAAGAAATAAACCAAAGAGTACCAAATGTCCGAAATTGTGAAAAGTTGCCAAAATACCAAAAAAAGCCATGCCGGACCAACAAGGCTAGGAAGATAATACAATCTTTAATGTGCAACAACATAAACAGCAATTAGTGTATATTCATAGACTGCTGCAGTGGTGGTGCTGCGGTAGCGTTGTCGCCTCACAGTAAGACGTTGTCCTGTTCGATTCTCAGCTAGAGCGTCTTCTGTGTGGAGACATGCATGAATGGGCGTACCTTCATTGAAGGTTGTGCATCAGGGCCAGCAACTCGGCACGTAAAAATCTACTGCCAATCATTAGCGGACTGGAGTTCCGCTGTGGCGACCCCTAACCGGGAAAAGCCGAAAGACATAACAAGCGTATATTCATAGACTAATAGGTATTCCTAGGCTACTTAGTTAAATGACCATTCACACTTTGCCAGTGCCATGCTTCACACCACATCTCATAGGTTCATAGGTGTTTACTAGGCTAACGACCACAAGGGCCTTTTTAAGCCTAGCCATGTATCCCAAATCTCTGACAAGTTCTGAAACCCTTGATAAGTGTAAGCAGGGGCTTGGGAGAGGAAACATTTACAAGCTAGGGCCTGGGAGATGAACCATTTACAGGTTGCCTGTGTCCATTAGAGACATAGGTGCCAAACCAGGGATGAATTTCCTGTTCCCCATTCTGTACGAGGGCCATACCAGTCCATCTCATAGTAAATTTGTGTCTAGATTATGCTTGAAGGAAAATACTGCATCACATTGCTTGACATGCAGGACAAGTTTATGCCACAGGTTTTGAAGGTGCAGTTATATTTATTTGTTGAAGATTTATATGCATACTTATAAATATTTCAAGCATGGGCATTAATGTCCTTCTAACCTGCCAATATACCAAAACAGTTGTTCCCATAATAGTTGTCCAGGCTGTTCTTAAAAATATCTAAACTAGTACTTGCTTTAATGTAACTTGGTAGTCTGTTCCATGCATCAGCTGCTCTCTCAGAGAACCAGTTACTACACTTATCATTCCTATGTAATATTCTACATAGGTTTTTTGATTCTCTACTACTTTTTGATATCCTCAAACATTCCCAGAGGTAGTTGTCTGTAAATGCCCTATGTACCTAAATAAGATCTCCTCATAGATATCTGTAAGAGACACTGGACAAATTCAGATATTTTAGTCTTTCATAATAACTTAAATTTTCACATCAATGGATGCCCTTGGTATATTTCCACTGAACACTTTCCAGTTTACTCAAGCTAGTTTTCTTAGATGGTGTCCATATTGTTATTCCATACTCAAGTTTGGGTCTATTATAACTAACAATGACTTCATCATTTTTGATTTCCTAGACTTTATAAATCCATTTATACAGCCTGTAGTACTATAACTATCATTAACCAATTGGTTGATATGATTAGAAAAACTCAAAGCTAGATCTACCAATATACCCAGGTCTTTAAATGAATCTACAGTTTCAATCACTGTGTGCTATATTAAATATTCACCTTTCAATTTCAGTTTGTTTCCCAAATCTCATTTGTTTAGTTTTGGATGTGTTTATCAGCATATTATTCTCCTGTGCCAAAATGGTCAATTTAGTCAATTTCTTTTGCAGACATGCCTTATCTATAAAGCATGTATCAGTCTATCCTTTGCAGGTCATCTGCATGTAGACTGTAGAGCACCTCAGATGAAAAGGTTAGGTCTGACAGATACAATCTAAACAAGTAAGGGCCTAGGACAGAGCCCCGTGGGACACCCTAATTGTAACCAAGTATTTCACCTGTCCAATTGCTGTATGACACTTGCTATGTCCTATTTGTAAGCCATGCAGCTATCCAGATTATCATGTGTACATTGATACCTAGTTCTAATGTATTGATCAGTGTTCTGTGTATGACCCTGTCAAATGCTGAAGTTAAATCTATATGTATTACATCACAGCATAATTTTTCATTAATAGCTGTTATTTTATTGTTATAGAACATCATGTTACAGGTGGTAATAGATCTATTTTCAACATATACATGCTGATAGATGGTTTCAATTCCCAACCTGTCCAGTTCTGACAGCAACTTATCCAGTATTACATTCTCCATTATTTTTCCACAACATGAAAACTAATGGGTCTGTATGACTCCGGGTTTGTCCTGCTCCCCCTTTCCCTTAAAGAATGGTTTAATGAGCATGTCTCCAATATTGAGGAATCTCCCCATATATATAATTTAGTAAATAATAGATATAATGGTACCGTAAGTTCTTGCTGAAGTGTTCTTAGGTCATTATTACTAATTCCATCTCCTCCTGGTGCTTTGTTTTGATCCAATTTGTGCAGTTCTTTTTCAATGTAATCTAATTTGATTCCAGCATCTGACTTTACCTGGATGTCACTAGGACAACTTATTTGTGTTGCCAAACTGTTTTGCATAAGATTTTGTAAATACATCTATAATCTATTTTGTTTGAGAATAAACTTTTGAATCTATACACAGATTATCAATTTGTATGTCTTTACTCCTTCCACATCTTGTGTATATATAAAAAGGTTTCCTATTTTTTCAATATCTTTATATAAATTTTCTTCAAAATTTTTCTTGAGCTTATCTCACACTGTGCTTAATTTGTTTGTCCAGCTTGTTTATTTTAGTTTTCAAAGTTGTAATTTGAACTCTGTTCCATTTCTTGTATTTTTTGTCTCTCACCTTAATCGGGTATCTTGTTATTGAAATATCTCCCTGACGCTGATTTTTTTGCACTGTATTTTTCTTTCAAAACTTTACACATTCCATCTGCAGTTTTTCCACTGAACACATCACTCCAGTAAGTTATACACAGTGACTGCTTTGCTTCCATATAATCTGTAGTTAATCTTCTGTGCATTGGTTTAGATTTCAGTTTGGCAGAATTATATAGCAACAAATTAGCCTTTGTTTTTAACCTCATGATCACTGCACATAATGGTGGTAAAACTTGACTTGAAGTAACAGTAATTTCTTTAGGCACACAAACAATATCTGCTATGTTCTGTTCCCCGGTAGTTTGTTTTAGTCTGAACCAATTGATGTTAAGTTGTCAATCTCGCCTTCATTCTTGCTGGATGGGTTCGGAGCCGATCCTCGGCTCCGACTCGGCACTTGCTAAGCTCGAGAATCACTTTTACCAGCTTGAGGCAGCCCTATATCCCATGATGCAAGGCGGTAATTACCCAGATCTCGTTTGCCGCTTCGCTCATGAGGTCACCTTTTTTTACCAGCTCCTGGTAAGTGAATTTCATAACTCTTTTCAGAAGATTTAACTATCCAGCCCTTAAAAATTTTATTCCCTTTGTATAGTCATTAGTCCTCGATTCACTTAGACCCTATTCCCTTTAGTTTTTCTCGATCCCTTTATAATTTTCTGTCAGTCAGGCCTTAGGCCTTCCCCTCCTAAACAATTCCTGTCAGGATTTTTGTTAGGTGTGTCTGTGTTTTTGTTTAATTAGTGTATTTAAGGACTGAGTGTGTGTGTGATTGTGTTTAAACTCAATCATGTCAAAAGATACTAGGGTCTCAGGTTTCAAGAAGTGTGACTAGTGCTGTCAGAAGATGTCTCTGACAGACGGTCACACTTCTTGTATTTATTGCCTGGGACCCCTACACCTGCAGGACTCCTGTGCTATTTGTCATTCTTTCAGCCAGAGAGTCCTGCAGGAGCGTAGAAATAAGTTGATCCTCAGAGGTCTCCTAAAGCCTGAGAGCTCCCTGGCTAAAGTCGGTTCCGGGAAGCCCTCTAAGCCACCCAAGACCCAGACTTCGGTGTCCAAGTCTGTGGCCTTGGTTCCGACTCCTCCAGAGTCGATATCGGCTCCGTCTGGAGCCGATCCTTCCTCCTTGGAAATTTCTGTATCGGCGCCGATCGGCACCGATACCTTGGCTTCGGCATCCGTGTCGGCTCCGGCTGGAGCCGATACCTAACCCGAGCATGTTGCGGCTCCGGCTGGAGCCGAGACCTCTCTACCTCAGCTTGGAGCCGATAAGCTGTCGGCTCCAACTGGAACCGAAGGTTCGTCGGCTCCGATGGCTCTGTCGAGGAAGAGGTCTAGATCTCCTTCACTGGAGTCTATCCACTCGGCTCCGGCCTCCCCCTTACATTCGGAACGGAGCCATCGGAGCCGATCGTCAAGGTCTTCCAGACTTTCAGACCACGACTTGGAGAGAGTGGTGAGTAGACTACTAAAATCACAGGCATTAGCCCAGATGCTCCATAGCCCGTCTCAGCAGACGATCGCTATTCCACACCCTCCTGAGATTCCTCCTTCGACTCTCCTTCAGAGCTCGGAGCCGGAGTTTATTGGTACCGTGACTGTTGCGGCTTCGGAGCCGAATCCACACCTTTCGGCTCCATCGTCTTCGACTCCTATCTCCTCCTCGAGACCTTCCATGGAGGGATCTGGTCGTCGAGTTTCCCTGGTCGGTTCCGAGGGGGCGAGTGGCATCGGACCCTTGTCCGACCCCGCTATCCCTCTCGGGGCTTCGGCCTTGGTGAGCTCGGCGCCGACATCTGCTTCAGAGCCTTCCCTTTCGGTGGGGCAGGGGGTCCTTGTTTCTTCGGAGCGGGGTCTCTCGGCCCTCCCTGGGAGGGGAGCCTTCGAGGTGATGAGGAGTGTGCTAGCCCCCGAGCTTAGTCAACAGTCTGTTCCTTTAGCTCCTCCCTCTACGGTGCCTGTAGATGTCTCTTCCCACTCTCTTGCTCCCGGACCCAGAGATCCATCGCCCCAGGTTTCCCCACTGGGAAGAACTTCCTCTTCTGAGGTTTCTCCTGATCCTTCAGGAGAGCCCCCGCGTAAGAGGACCTGCAAGAGGAAGCACTTAGACTCCCCTGAGTCTACGACATCAGATACCGACTTAGATGAGTCGGAGGGGTCCCCAAGATCCCCCTCTGAGGATGTCTCCTTTTCAGACATCCTAGAACTCCTAAAACAGAGGGGAAACTGGCCCTCCATTAATCCCTCCGAGGACGAGTCGATGTTCTTCATTCCACATTGCTGCAGTCCTAACTATTGGGTAGTCCGCTGTCCAGTCGGCCCGAATACCAAAGTATATGGCTGACGTCAGTCAGGGCGCATTAGACTGACGTCAGTACGTCAGGGTACTAATGCGCATGACCGACGTCATATCCTCAGTCTTTTTTGCCGCATGGTCCGATGCAGAAGCAATTTTGCGAGTGCAGGTTGGCGTTCTGAAAGTTTCTGAAGTCAGAGTTTCAGACCGAAACAAAGTTAGCTAAGTACCCCGTTGGGGAATATTTTGGTTTTTTCTTGCCTCAGTATTTAACCGGATGTCAGGAAAAGTGAATAACTGTATTTCTTGTGGGAAACAGATACCTCATAGGGATTACCATACTTTGTGTATACCTTGTTTAGGGCCTGAGCACGACGTTGTTGGATGCCGCTCTTGTGCTAGATTTAACAAACGCACTATTAAGAGAAGGTTAGACTGTGCCAGGTTAGTTTTTGGGAAGCGTTGTAATTATAAAATGCCGTCGGATGCTCCGGCCCGCTTCGGCCAAAAAGCGCAAGGACAAAGCAGCAAAGCCTAGAGTGGAAGAACCGACAGTCCCAGACGGCGGTTCTTTAGAAGGCTCAGTGGAGCCGGAGGTTCTGCCAGGTGTTTCTTTGGAGTCTCAGGGAGAGACTTTACTGTTACAGGATGTATCCTCTCAGGAAGTAGGCCAGGCTGAGGGGCTTCTCAGGTGGCTGTTCTTCCCTCTCTTCCTAAGGTGGTTAGAGCCTCCCTTCTGTTTCCAAGGCTTCTTTGAGAGGCAGGCCAAGTTTAGCTTCAGTGGGGTTTCTCCTAGTGCTTCAGGGTCTTTGCCTAAGAAACATATGCTTAAAATGGCAGAGGATTTGATTACTATGATTAGAGGTTCTATGCCCCTCCTGATAAGAGGCCTAGGGTGGAACCTGAGTTTGAGAGTTTTGAGCAATGTTCGAGGCTTCTGAGTCTTGCTGAAGACCTGCAGGAGTATCCTCCTTATTCTGATTCTGATGTGGATGATTCTACTCCTTCAGCTTCTCCTCCTGAGGATTTTTCATTTTCAGAGACTCTGCATTCCATGAGGGAGCATTTTAAATGGGAAGGTCAAGATTTCTCTGATTCCAGGAAGAGGCTTAGGGAATTCTTGTTTTACCCCAGCATAGGCCTTTAGCTATACCTCCTGTTCTGAATGTGGTGGAAGATGTTTTTGCAGAGGCTTCCCTGAATCCTGATTCTTTGCCTCCTGCCCCAGTTAAACCGGATAGGTACTATAGGGTGCCTGAGGCTCATAAGTATCTTTTTAAGAGTCCTAGGGCAGACCCGGAAACTGTCTCTCAGGGGCCTAAAGGCGTGAAGGCCTCTGTTGTTAAAAATCCTGTTCCTCCTGATAAAGAGGCAAGGGCTTTGGATAGATGGGGAAACAAAGTGTATACTTCTTCCACTTTAGCCATGAGGGCGTTGAATTGTCAGTTTCACATGTTAAAATATCAGAATTATCTCCTTTCACAATTGAAATCTAAGGTGGATGCTCTGGCAGAAGGTATTGAGTGTAAAGAGTTGCAGGATTTAGTTCATGTGTCTGAACAGGTGGGTAAACATTCCTTGCAGTGTGGTTTTGATGCTGTGCAGGCCTCCTCGAGGGTGGCTGCCACTGGTTCTGTTCTTCGTAGGCATGCCTGGTTGAGAGATCAGAATTTAGCTGAGCATGTTAAAACAAGGATTTTGGATGCTCCTTTACAGTCTGATGTGTTGTTTGGTTCACCTGTGGAAGCAGTTTTAAAGAAAATGGAGGACAAGGCTAAGTCTATGCAAACTGTTAAGGATTTTTTGCAGGTGCAGCCTCCGAAGTTTAGTAGAAATTGGCCTACTAAGGGATGGACTTATCCTGCTTATGATTCCCAGTCTAGGGGTAGGTCTAGACGTGGTAGGGGCAGAGCTCAAGGTTCTTTTAGATCTAGGACAGGGAGTTCCCCTGCTCGGACTTCTGGTGAGGGCAGGGGTCAGTCCTTTCGTAAGCAGACCCAATGACCTGCCTTTTCAGCTGCCAGTACATTCTCGCCTGGCAGCACCGTTGGGAGGAAGGCTGTCTCTTTTCAAAGAAAATTGGGATTTAATTACCCAAGACAGATGGGTTCTGGATATCATTCACCACGGTTACAGGTTTTATTTCCATACCTTGCCTCCTTTCAAAGGCATGCCAGACATTCCTCCTCTACAAAGAACAGAGGCTCACAAGCAAATTTTTCTGTTGCTCCGAATAGGGGCCATTCAGCCAGTTCCTGTGCCAGAAAGGGGCCTAGGATTTTATTCTCGCCTGTTCCTAGTACCGAAGAAGGGGAACACGTGGAGACCAATTTTGGATTTATCTATCCTCAACACTTATCTGGACATTCCCAAGTTCAAAATGTTGACGTTACAACAGCTTTTACCTCTGCTGGGCAAAGATCACTGGATGGTAACTTTAGATCTCAAGGAAGCTTACCTTCATGTGCCTATAAGACTAAGTTGCAGGAAGTATCTGCGTTTTCGAGCTGGAAATTCTCATTATCAGTTCTCTGCATTGCCCTTTGGCTTATCTACTGCCCAGAGTATTCACAAAGGTTCTGGCTCCAGTGATAGCTTACTTCAGGCTAAAAGGAATTCAAATCTATCCTTACTTGGACGACTGCCTGATTCTAGCTCAAGAAAAGGAAGACCTTCTACAGCATTTGGAATATGTCATAGCAGTGCTAAGATGCCTAGGGTATTCTGTGAACGAAATAAAGTCCAGTCTAGTACCCTCTCAAGACATGTGCTTTCTGGGTGTGAGACTGAATACAGCAGCCCAGATGGCCTTTTAACCCCGGACAAACAAAAGAATCTTTCCAGTTACTTCCATCAACTATCTCTTCAGTCCGGGCTGACTGCAAGGACAGTCCTTCAAGCCTTAGGGTTCATGGCATCTTGTGTTCTGGTGCTTCCCAATGCCAAACTGCATATGAGGAAGCTGCAATGGTATCTCAAAATGTATGGACACAGCACTGCCAGGATTTGGACACTGTCATTCAAATAATACCTTGCATTCAAAAGGAATTTTGTGGTGGGCTCAGGAATGACACCTAAACAAGGGACACTCTGTGACCCGGCCAGAGGCAGTCAGATTCTAACGACAGATGCCTCAGACATTGCTTGGGAGCTCATCTAAATGGAAAGTGGATACAAGACAAGTGGCATGCCAGACTACAGCATCTACATATCAACATGAAAGAGATGTTAGCAGTCCAGTTTGCATTAATGGCTTTCAAGGAGTTACTTCTTCCAGGGCAGGTGTTGATTCTAACAGACAACACAACTGTCATGTGGTACATCAACAAACAAGGGGAACACATTCTTACCCATTGTGCAGGCAAGCAATGATTTTATGGGAGACTGCTCAGCTTGCAACTAACTCTTCAGGCAAGGTTTCTGCCGGAGCACAGAACTCCTTAGCAGATGTGTTAAGCAGACAAATCATGGATCCCCACGAGTGGAAACTGGATCTTCATGTATTTCAAAAATTGACAGTGTCATGGGGAACTCCAGACATAGATCTGTTCGCTTCTCCACTAAACTACCAGCTGCCAAAGTTTTGCACAAAGAGGTTTCATCACACAGCTTGGAAAGTGGATGCTCTTTCTACCAATTTGTAATATCTTCATGTGTATGCTTTTCCACCTCTGCCTCTTCTCCCAAAGGTGCTTCTAAAGGTCAGACAAGACAAGCCAAGGATGATTTTAATAGCTCCAGATTGGCCTCGCAGCACTGGTACCCATTACTGAGGAGTCTGGTAAGGAAGCCTCCATGGCCTTTACCCTTGATTCCACACCTGTTGTCTCAGAGGGACGGTCACCTGCTCAATGTCAAGCTTCACTCTCTTCATCTAACAGCCTGGCATATTCTGTTTTGAAAGACAGCAGGTCTCAACTTCCTCAACAAGTTTTAAATGTGATTATGGAAGCCAGAAGACCTAGTACAAGGAAAGTGTACGCAGAAAAATGGAAGAGATTTTTATTTTGGAGTGCAGCAAACAATTTGGAGATTTCTGAGCCTAATTTGAGTGTGGCTCTTCAATATCTTACTGAGTTATTGGACAAAGGTTTGTCTTTCTCTTCCATTAAGATTCATGCTGCAGCAATTTCAGCTCACTATGATTGTGACCCACCATTGTTTTCGCATCCTTTGTTCAAGCAATTTCTTAGAGGGGCAAAGAATATAAGACCCCACGTAGAGCTCCTACTCCTGCTTGGGACCTCAATTTTGTGTTGGAGAAACTTACTCTACAACCTTTTGAGCCTGCGGCTACTGCTGAATTGAAATACTTGTCATGGAAGACTGCTTTTTGTTGGCCATTACTTCTGCAAGAAGGGTTTCTGAGTTGCAGGCTCTTATGGCGGTAGAGCCTTTTTTGATTTTTCATAAGGATAGGGTATCTTTACGTACTAATCCTTCCTTTATGCCTAAGGTGGTTTCTAGTGTGGCTTTAAACCAAACTATTCATTTGCCTACTTTTATGCAGATCCCAAAATAAGGGGAAAAGATTTTGCACACTTTAGATGTACACAGGCAATTGCGTTATTATTTGAGCAGGACTAAGGATTTTAGGCAGTCTCAGCAGTTGTTTGTTTCTTTTGCTTTGAGTTCACAGGGCAAGCCTGTGTCAAAACAAACTATTTCTAGGTGGATTGGGTTTTGCATTGCATTTTGTTATTCCCATCATGGCAAGGAGATTCCAGCTGGGATTAGGCCTCATTCCACTAGGGCTACTGCCACTTCAACAGCATTTCTAAGGGGGGTGGCAACTAAGGATATTTTGGAGGCAGCTACTTGGAGTTCAGTGCATACTTTCTCTAAGCATTATCACCTTCCTCTCTACTCTAAGTCTAGGGCTGGTTTTGCCACAGCTATTTTGCAGGGCATGTTGTCAGTTCCTGCTTCCTTATGATTTGCCAGCCTCCCTTACCTCTGCTTTGGGATTCTACCCAATAGTTAGGACTGCAGCAATGTGGAATGAAGAACATAGTACAGTTTTGTACCTACCATAAATGTAGATGTTCGAGGATCCACATTGCTGCAGTCCAATTTACCCTCCCTCCTTCCCCTCTGTGTTTAGGGGTGGTTGTGTAGGTAAGGTTATATTCTGGTAATTTTGTATATATTGTACATATTTTTGGTGCAGGTATGTTTAGAGTTTTTGGTTTTGGCCTTATCTTTTCAGGGTCTTCTGACATCTGGGGCAAGAAAAGACTGAGGATATGACGTCGGTCATGCGCATTAGTACCCTGACGTACTGACGTCAGTCTAATGCGCCTTGACCGACGTCAGCCATATACTTTGGTATTCGGGCCGACTGGACAGCGGACTACCCAATAGTTAGGACTGCAGCAATGTGGATCCTCGAACATCTACATTTATGGTAGGTACAAAACTGTACTTTATACCTGGAGGCTTTTGGATCTCGACCCTCCACCTCCTAGGTGTCTCCGCCTTTCGACCCCCTCATGGACGTGATAGCTCGAAAGGCGTGGGCATCTCCTGATTCTGTGGAACCAGTCCCCAGGAGGCCTTCTAAATTTATCACGGCCCCCACTGAGAAACAGTTTCTTACGAAAGGTGTTCCAGTTGATGCCATGGTGGTGGCAGCCACCACCAAAAAGGAACTTGCAGATCCTTCCGTACCAGTCCATCCTCCTAACAAGGAATCTAGGACCATGGACAGGTATGGTAAGCGGATGTTTTCTTCAGCGACCTTTGCTATGCGTTCGCTGAATTATTTATGTCACTTCACCCGACTTCAAAGAGACATCCTCAAAGAATTGGGTGAGGTAGTACAGGATACGTCAGCTGCTGGGGCTCAGGAGAAGATTGCCTCTCAGCTTGGAATCCTAAATTCCATTACTAACTCCTCCATGCGGCTCATTTCTTATGCAGCCGATGGGGCAAGTAGAGCCGCGGGAACAGGAGTGGCTCTTAGACGTCAGTCCTGGATGCGGCTTTGCAATTTCGCAGACCCCTTTAAGGCGTCCTTCACAAATTCTCCCTTTGATGGCACTACTTTGTTTGGGCCTCAGGTGAAGGACACATTAACCAGGTGCGAACAAGACGGCAAGACTCTTTCTGCCATAGGAGTCCGTTTCTCCACCCCTTCTAGACCTTACCTCAAAGGTCAGAAGGGAGGGGAGATGTGGTTCCGCAAATCTCAGGGAGTTGCGCCTGACGCACGTGGTCAATTTACCCCCAGAGGCAGCAGAGAGCCTCTCTCTGACAAGCCCTTCCAGCATCCCTGAGGTGTTGCCCGACTGCCCACCCTTGGAGGCAGTCGGGGGGAGATTGTTGCTGTACCCAGAAGCCTGGCTTTCCCTCTCTCAAGACAGATGGGTACAGTCGATCATATCCGAGGTTTACAAAATCCCCTTCGAGGAAAGCCCCTTCCCTCAAATAGGTTCCCTTCCAGGCGTTCCACCCGGTCTAAGGGAGATTGCGAAGCTAGAGATATCAAAGCTTCTAACAAAAAGGGCCATCTAACCAGTTCCAACAGATCAATTAGAATCCGGAATCTACTCAAGGTTCTTTTTGGTTCCCAAAGATGGGAGACTGGAAACCAATATTAGACCTCAGCAGGCTGAACAAGTCTGTCAAAAAGACAAGATTTCGGATGGTCACACTTCAATCGATTTTGCCCTTCCTGGGCAAAAACAACTGGATGTGCTTCATAGACCTTCAGGATGCGTACTATCACATAAAAATCCACAGACGCTCCAGAAGGTTCCTCCGCTTGAGGCTAGGGACCAGTCATTTTCAATTCAGAGCCCTGCCCTTTGGTCTCACTACAGCCCCCAGAGTGTTCACCAAATGCATGGCAGCGGTCACGGCTCACCTGAGACGTCAAGGATTCCAGGTGTTTCCGTATCTAGACGACTGGCTCCTATCAGCCACCACCAGGCATCAACTTCTCCAAGCCAGAGATTATACTCTACGTCTCTGCGGTCAATTAGGAATTTCAATCAGCTTCCAAAAGTCATCCTTATCGCCCTGCCAATCTATTGCCTTTATAGGCGCAAATCTAGACACTACTCGGATGTCAGAATCCTAGATATCCAAAACCACGTTCGGATCATCCTATCCAGCAAAAGGGTACAAGCCAGGTTGGTCCTGAAAGTGCTGCGCCTCATGGCAGCTGCCATCACACTTCTCCCTCTGGCCCGCTTTTACATGCGCCTCCTACAATGGATGTTGTTCACTCAATGGTCCTACCAGCAGCTCCCCATGCGTCACAAGATCCTGGTGACACAAACCTGCAAGAGCCATCTATCCTGGTGGACTTCTTCTCCCCTAGTTTATCAGGGCAGACCGTTTGTCCTTCCGGCCCCAGTAGCCACGGTCACTTCGGATGCCTCCCTGATCGGGTGGGGGGGACATTATCAGGGCAGGATGGTTCATGGCACGTGGCAACCGTTCGAATACCACCTGCACATAAATGTCCTAGACATGAGAGCAGTGCTTTTAACATTGCAAGCCCTCAATGACTTTCTTCCCTTAGGAACTATTGCAGTTCACACGGACAACATGTCCGTGGTGTGGTACATCAACAAGCAGGGCGGAACCAAGTCCTATCCCTTATGTCGAGAAGCTCTCAGACTTTGGCAATGGGCGATCTCCTCTCATCGGTTTCTGGTAGCAACGCATATCCCCGGGAGAACCAACATAATAGCGGACAGATTGAGCAGAGCTATTCTCATGCCTCACGAGTGGTCTCTCAAACTTTCCATAGTGGAGGAGATTTTTCAGAAGTGGGGCCGCCCATGCTGCGATCTTTTTGCTACTCCCCAAAACAGCAAATGCCCACACTTCTTCTCTCTTTCCACTTCCAGGCCATCCCCCCAGAGACGCTCTTACCCAAGATTGGCCCCGGGGACTTCTTTATGCTTTTCCCCCCTTTCCGCTGATACCTCAAGTACTCCAGAAAGCTACCGTCTTGAGAGCCAAAATTATTCTCATTGCCCCTTACTGGCCTCGACAAATTTAGTTCCCGTTCCTTCATCGCCATCTCATGGTGCAGCCTTGGCATCTGGATCCAATTCCAGATCTTCTGACCCACCAGTCGGGTCAACTGCACCGATCTATTCGTTCCCTCAACCTCACTGCTTAGTTGCTCCACTTCCTACATTAGCCAGGCTTCCTATGATCTCTAACCCCGTTAGAGATATAATAGTAGCTTCTCTAAAGTCCTCTACCAGGAGGATTTACTCTAGTAAGTGGAAACGTTTCTCTTTTTGGGCAAAGTCTAACAACATAGATCCTTTTACTGCCCCCGTTCAATCGGTCTTGGACTTTCTTGCTGAAATTTTTCACTCCGGCTCTTTTGCGTCCACAGTTAAGGTCCAGTAGGCAGCAATCTCTAATTTCCATGTCGGATTTGCAGACCACATTATCATGTCTCACAAACTTTGTAAAGCTTTTCTCAAAGGGGTGTTCCTTCGTAAGCCCCCTGTTAAAGATCCTCCACCACAGTGGGACCTAAATTTAGTGCTGGCATCCTTGATTCTTCCCCCTTTTGAACCGGCTGCTACATGCTCATTAAAATGTCTTTCTTGGAAGACTCTCTTTCTAGTTGCTATTACTTCGGCTAGGAGAGTGTCGGAACTACATGCCCTCTGTGTTCGTCCCCCTTACTTGGTCTTCCACAAGGATAGAGTGTCCTTAAGAACCAATCCATCCTTTTTGCCCAAGGTTGCTTCAAAAACAAATTTAAATCAATCCATTGACCTTCCTGTATTTTTTCCCAATTATTCTAACAGGGCAGAACAAAAACTACATTCCTTAGATGTTCATCGCCAACTCAGATATTATTTGGACGCAACAAAACAATTTAGGAAATCTGATCAGCTTTTTCTTTCCTATGCTGAAAATAGGAAAGGTCTTCCTGTTTCTAAAGTAACCTTATCCAGATGGCTATCGTCCACCATTTCTGACATTTATCAGCTGAGGGGCAAACAGCTAATCTCAAAACCTAAAGCGCATTCTACTAGAGGTCTAGCCACATCTACAGCTTTTCAGGCTAGACTATCCTTGGACACTATTTGTGCAGCAGCCACTTGGGCCACTCCTCATACCTTTGTTTCTCATTACAAATTGGATTTGGCCTCCAGGGACAGGGCAAGTTTTGGTTCCACAGTTCTCAAGAGTCTGTTCCATTGAGCCACCCAGGATAGGGGTGCTAGGGACGCGGTCCCATCCAGCAAGAATGAAAGCGAGATTGACAACTTAACATTTAGAAGTTATGTACCTACCATAACGTTCCATGTTAGTTGTCTTCTCTCGCCTTCTTTCTTGCGTCCCTCCCTCCTGTCCCCCTAGCCTGGACAGACCTTGTTTTCCCTCTTCTCGGGGAGATTGTTCTCCCTCGGACACCAGTTAGCTTGGGATCTCTGTTACCTGCTTCCTCTTACAGTCTCCTAGGCTAATGATTCTGCTTTCCTTGTAGAAAGATTGCAGGCAGTTTTCCTCTAGATACCAAACGAGATCTGGGTAATTACCGCCTTGCATCATGGGATATAGGGCTGCCTCGAGCTGGTAAAAGTGATTCTCGAGCTTAGCAAGTGTCGAGTCGGAACAGAGGATTGGCTCCGAACCCATCCAGCAAGAAAGAAGGCGAGAGAAGACAACTAACTTGGAACGTTATGGTAGGTACATAACTTCTAATTTCTGAACATACATTGTGAACATTTTCCTTAATAATGTTGGATCAATATTATTCCAGTCGATTTCTGGTAAATGTAAGTCCCTGGCTAATATTATTATTCCCTCCTGTGTTTCATGCAAGAAATGTATGAATTCCTCTAGGTCATCAGCACTTGACTTTAGTAGTCTATACACTCCTATTGTTATATGTTCCAGGGTTGTCTTTATTGTCAGTTACATAGTCTATAGTATTGGTGTTATCACCGAAAACATAATAATCACAGGTGTTATAACTATCCTTAATCCTTATCATAAACCTCCACCTGATTTTTTGTTACAGTAAGAACATTTTCTTGTGGAAACATAGCAAATTTTCTGATAAAAAAAAATATTATTAATGCTCCTAGCATTAACAACCATCAGAGATGCATCAAATGTTGCTATCTGTGAACTGTTAAATTTAAATTTTCAACCTGGTAAAAATCCTGCCTTGTGTTTTTCAAATATTGCAAAATATCTACTGCAAAAATTCTCTTCCCTGATCTTGACAAATGCATGCCACCTTGTCTGAACACGTGTACCCAAACCTAGGCTTGGATGCTGTACACGTTTCCATACTGGTGACCTGACTATCCTTTCTATGTATGATTCGTGAAAAATACTTGCTAACACCAGTGCAAGCTATATACTATGTAAGAGGCCTGTAAATTCTCTAGTTAACAGTCCTTGCAGATGAGATCATCTGTACCAACTTGAATAAAAACAGATCCGTACTTCCTGACATTAAAGCATTCCAAGGCTTGTCTCACATCTTCTATTTTTGCTCCTGGCAAGCATAACAATATCTGTTGTTCATTATCTTCTCTGCAAATGTAAGTATCAGTTCCTCTAATAATTGAATCGCCAATTACAAGAATATTGTTTCTGACCAGATCTGAAGAATATTCAGCTTCTAACACAGTAATTTCAACTTTAGCATTTTTTACAAAGGAATGATCTTCATTACCATTAGTCTTATTAAGCCAACTGTAACAACAAATCCACAGATGGTGTGACCAATAAGGCTCAGAGTCCCAAAATAAAACTGATGATACAGATTTATTCAAACAAATATTAAAAGATTGGTTACGCGTTTTGTCAAACTGACTTCATTAGAACCATGAATTAAAAAGTCCAAACACTTAAATATCAAGGTAAAGGTCACATGGTAACATAAAAATTAGTTTTTAAAGGGGTATTACCCCATTTTATATACACATAGCTTTTCTCTTAAGAACAGGCATAATGGAGGTCCCTGGCTCAAATGTTGCATTTAATCTCAATTGCCATTTGAGCTCAGACTCCTCAATTTTGTTTTCCCAGTAACCTCCACTCGCATCTTTCATAATTTTTTCTAAAATACCAAAATTATTTCCTCAAGGTCAGTTACTACAGTGGATATAAAAAGTGTACACACCCCTGTTAAAATGCCAGGTTTTTGTGATATAAAAAAAATGAGACCACAATAAATCATTTCAAAACTTTTCCCTCTTTTTTAATGTGACCTATAACCCATACAATTCGGTTGAAAAAACAAGCAAATCTGGTAGTGGAAAAAAATATAAAAAATAAAAAATGTACAGTAAGACGGTTGCATAAGTGTACACACCCATAAACTAATACTTTGTTGAAGCACCTGTTGATTTAATTACAGCATTCAGTCTTCTTGGGTACACACCCTCCAAAATTGATGAAAAGACAAGATGAAAACTGGTCAGGGAGGCTGCCAAAAGACCTACAGCAACACTGAAGGAGTTGCAGGAATTTCTGGCAGGTACTGGTTATGTACTACATGTGACAACAATCTCCAGTATTCCCCATATGTCTAGACTATGGGGTAGGGTTGTGAAAAGTTAGCCTTTTCTTACACAGAAAAATATCCAGGCCCAGCTAAAATTTGCAAAAAAATACATCGTCTCCCAAAACCATGTGTGAAAATGTGTTATGGCCTGATGAAACCAAGTTTGAACTTTTTGGCCACAATTCCAAAAGGTACGTTTGGCGCAAAAATGACACCGCATCACCAAAAGAACACCATCCCCATGGTGAAGCATGGTGGTGGCAGTATCATGCTTTGGGGTTGCTTTTCTTCAGCTGGAACTGGGGCTTTAGTCAAGGTGGAGGGAGTTATGAAATGTTCCAAATAACAGTCACTTTTGGCCTAAAACCTTCAGGCGTCTGCTAGAAAGCTGAAGATGAAGAGAAATTTCACCTTTCAACATGACAGTGACCCCAGGCATACATCCAAATCAACAAAAGAATGTCTTTGCAAGAAGAAAAGTTTTGAAATGGTCCAGCCAGAGCCCAGATCTAAATCCAATAGAAAATCTGTGTGGTGACCTGAAGAGGGCTGTGCACAAGAGATGCCCTCGCAATCTGACAGATTTGGAGCGCTTTTGCAATGAAGAGTGGGCAAATATTGTCAAGTCAAGATGTGCCATGCTGATAGACTTCTACCCAAGAAGACTGAATGCTGTAATTAAATCAAAAGCTGCTTCAGCAAAGTATTAGTTTAAGGGTGTGCACATTTATGCAACCGTCTTACTGTACATTTTTTATTTTTTATATTTTTCCCCCAACAGATTTGTTTTTCAGTTGAATTGTACAGGTTATAGGTCACATTGAAGGTGGGAAAAGTTTTGAAATGATTTATTGTGGTCTCATTTTTTTCTATATCACAAAAACCTGGTATTTCTCCTTGTATTTTAACAGGGGTGTGTACACTTTTTATATCCACTGTATGCCTGAACAGTGCATTATTGTCACAATTCTTAACTGCATAAAGAAGCTCATAAATGCATTTCTGTAAACTTCTAGTTGTTTTCCCCACCTTAAAGTTACAGATTTTACACACAGCTATATAAACAATACCAAGTGTGCCACAATTCCCTGAACTCAGGAAAACTCTCCTTGGGGGGTCTCCAACAATACTACTGTCCTGATTGATGTATTTGCAGTAGTTACATGTACCACACTTTTTAGTCCCCCCAACCTGTTATTGTCAGCATGCTTTTTAATCGGATTTTCTAAATTTTTTTTTTAAATTATTACCGATCTTAACGACAAATCTCGTTTTTTCCCCTAGTTCAATAATTTCTGTATTACCTCTAAAGATGGTCCCAATCTTTTGTTAAAATCTCTTTCAAAACATCACTTTTACCATCAGATTTGATAAACATAGAATGGGGAAAATTTTCATGAATTTGAGGCATGTGCTCCACTATCCCTTCGCTAGAACTCAGTTGGGGAATGTATTTCAAACCCCATTCATGCAAGATGTTTTCTCCCATTTCTAAAAGAAATTTCTTCAGAGGTTCATCGTGTTTCACTGTTGCAGTCATTACACTTAGGTTATCCTGCTGGCAGGCTACCCGCAGTCGGCCTGAATTCCAAAGTCCTGGTCCGGCGTCGGTTGCTATCGCCTCTTCCCTGAAGTCAGTGCACCAGGGGTATAAAAGATGCAGCCGACGCCATTTTCTTCAGTCTTTCTTGCTGCGTGGTGCCTGAAGCAAAAGCAGTTCGCAAGTGCCGGTCGGCCGACTCCTGAGATTTTCGAATTTGAATTTCATAACCGAAGTCTTCAATTAAGCTAAGTACCCCGTTGGGGAAACATTTTCTTGCTCCAGACCGATGTCAGTAAAAGTTAACAATTGTATTTCTTGTAGGAAGCAAATACCTCATAAGGATTTTCACTCTTACTGTATTCCTTGCCTAGGCCCCGACCACGACATTGCTAGTTGTTGGTTCTGCGCTAGATTCAACCAACGCACTATTAAGCGTCAGTTTGATTTTGCTTTACATTACTTTGGGCGAAGGTTTAATTATATAATGGCGTTGGAACACCCGGCGACCGGAATTCATAAAAAACGCAAGGACAAAGAAAAACCGACGACGAAGCCTCTTCTAGGCCAGTCGCCGGTTCTCAGTGAGGCGCTTTCGCAGCCCCTGACACCCGCTACCTCAGAGCCACAGGCCGCCTCTGACTCCCACGTGGAGACACCTAGGCCTCTGGAAACTCAAGGTATTGGGCCTACGGAAACTATTCCCTCAGATGGGTCTGGAGCCGCTGAGCAGGCATCGGCTTCTGAGGGTGTTTTCAGACCTACACAGCTTACTATCAGGACTACTTCAGCAGCCAAGACAAAGTCTAAAACACTTATAAAGACAAAGAAACAAGTTCAGCATTCACCTGGACAGTCATCCATGCCAAAGAAACAGATGCTTAAAATGTCCGAGGACCTAATTACTCTGATCAGGGGTTCCCATCCCCCTCCTGATAAAAGGCATAGGCAAGATACTGACTATGATTCCTCTGACCAGGTTTCTATTTCCTCTGATTCCTCTTCAGAACAGGGATATTCTCTTCTTCCCTATGAGGATTTTGATGCTGAAGAATCTGTCCCTTCAGCCTCTCCTCCTGAGGATTATTCGTTTGGGGAAACCCTGCACACCATGAGGGAGCATTTCCATTGGGAGAGCCAAGATTATTCTGAATCCAAGAAAAGGCTCAGAGATTTTCTTTTATTGCCTCAGCACAGGCTCCTTGCTATTCCCCCTGTACTAGATATTATTGATGATGTTTTTTCTGAATCCAGTTTGTCTCCTGATTCAGGGTCCCAGATTCACGTACATTTCTTTATAAAAACCCTGCTGCTGACCCAGAAACAATTTCACAGGGTCCCAAAGGGGTCAAGGCTTCCACTGCAAAAAATCTTGTAACCTCTGATAGGGATTCAAAGCACTGGACAGATGGGGGAAAAAGTCTACACCTCTGCTACTTTAGCTGTAAGGGCTTTAAACTGTCAGTTTCACATGCTTAAATACCAACAATATCTGATGTCTTTGCTCAAACCTAAAATGCTTATAAGCTCAGAATGTACTGAAAATAAGGAAATGCAGGATTTGTTGCATGCAGCTGAAAAAGTGGGAAAGCATACTTTGCAATGTGGTTTTGATTCATTAGAGGCTTCTTGCAGAGCCGCAGTTACAGGTTCTGTCATTTGAAGGTATGCTTGGTTAAAGGAACAAAGTTTACCTGATCATGTTAAAGCAAAATTGTTGGATGCTCCGTTACAGCATGATACTTTGTTTGGTGTTAAGGCAGAAGAGGTGTTAAAGAAAATGGAGGATAAAGCAAAATCAATGCAGACAGTAAAGGATTTCTTACAGGTTCAGCCACTCAGATTTAGCAGGAACTGGGCTTCAAAAAATTGGTCCTTTCCAGTGTCAGACAGGCCACAAAGAGGCAGATACAGATGCCCAAGAGGCAGATCTCAGCCACAAGGCACATACAGACCTAAGCAATGGGGTGCTTCTGCCCCCAAAGGCGGAGAAAACAAATCTCAACCCTATAGGAAACAGTCCCAATGACTTCCCTCTACCAATGCCAAGCACTTACCTCTTGCGGGCACCCTTAGGGGGGAAACTTGCACTTTTCTCACAAAATTGGCACAAAATTACCCAAGACAAATGGGTACTAAATATTGTTTCCCAGGGTTACAGGTTCCTCTTTCACACCCTTCCAAGCACAAAAGGTATGCCAGACCTGCCACACAATCAATGGGCAGAGGCACAAAGACAAATTTCTGCTCTCATGGACATGAGAGCTATTCAAAAAGTACCACAGCAAGAGCAAGGACAAGGATCTTGCTCAAGACTTTTCTTGGTACCCAGAAAGGACAAAGCTTGGAGACCAATACTGGACCTGTCTACTCTAAATGCTTTCCTGGACGTTCCAAAATTCAAAATGTTGACACTACACCAACTTCTACCCATGCTGGGCAAGAAGGCTTGGCTAGTAACTTTGGACCTCAAAGAGGCATACCTGCAAGTCCCAATCAGACAATCTTGCAGAAGATACCTCAGATTCATAGCTGTCTCAATACATTATCAATTCTCTGCACTGCCCTTTAGCTTATCTACTGCGCCCAGGGTCTTCACGAAATGCCTGGCACCAGTAATTGCATTTTGCAGACAAAAAGGAATTCAAATGTATCCCTACTTGGACGACTGCCTTATTCAAGCAGACAGCAAGGACATTCTACTAAAGCATCTGGCGTTTGTAAAAAGATTACTAATTTGCCTAGGGTACACAGTAAATGAAAATAAATCAAAACTAGTGCCCTCTCAAGAGATAATATTCCTGGGTGCAAGCTTAAATACCACTGCCCAGATGGCTTATCTCATGCCAGACAAACAAAGGCAACTGACTCATTATTTTCAAATGATGGCAACAAAGACCTAGCTACTTGCAAGAAAAATTCTGCAGACTTTGGGCTTCATGGCATCCTGCATCCTGCATCCTGCTAATTCCATATGCAAGACTGCATATGAGGAAGCTACAATGGTATCTAAAAAGTGTTTGGACTCAACATTGCCACAGCCTGGAAACAATAATTACTCTCATTCCCTGCCTGCAACAGGAGTTTCGATGGTGGGCACTGGCCTGTCACCACAACAAGGGACAGCCTTTCACTCTACCCACAGCCAGGCAGACACTAACAACAGATGCATCAGATTATGCCTGGGGAGCACACATGGCGGGAAAATGCATACAGGGCACGTGGCCCACAGACCAAATGCATCTTCATATCAATCAAAAAGAGATGCTAGCTGTACAGAATGCCCTGACAGCCTTCAAGGATTTGCTACATCCAGGACAACTATTACTAAAGATGGACAATACTACAGTCATGTGGTACGTAAACAAGCAAGGGGGCACACATTCCTACCCCCCTCTGCAGGCAAACCATGACTTTGTGGAACACAGCACTGGCCTATCAAGTACATCTGCAGGCAGAATTCCTGCCAGGAAAGAAAAATACTCTGACAGACGACCTAAGCAGAAACATCATGGACCCTCACGAGTGGAAGCTCGATCCATAAGTCTTCAGCATGATGATAAAGAAATGGGGATGCCCAGACATAGATCTATTTGCCTCCCCTCACAACTGCCAATTACAGAGATTCTGCACAAGGGCTTATCACTCACAAGCATGGAAGGTGGATGCTCTATCATTCAGCTGGAAAAGCCTAACAGTTTATGCCTATCCACCACTGCCTCTACTCCCCAAGGTACTCCTAAAAGTCAGACAAGAGAAGCCAAAAATGATTCTGATTGCCCCAGACTGGCCATGCCAGCACTGGTACCCAGTCCTAAAGAGCTTGTCTCAAGGACCAGCGTGGACTTTACCTCAAATTCCTTATCTGCTGACACAACAAAACATTCAGATCCTGCACAGCCAACTCAGAACCTTAAATCTAGCTGCTTGGCGAATAATATAGCCACTCAGAATTTACCTCTCTCTAAAGTAGTTATGGATGTCATTTTGGAAGCCAGGAGGCCCAGCACCAGGATATCTTATGCAGAAAAATGGAAGAGATTCTGTGCTTGGAACCAGGCACAAGGACTTGAACAGCTTGTCCCTAATATTCCTCAGATTTTACAATACCTGACTGAGATGCTGGACAAAGGCCTATCCTTCTCATCAATTAAGATCCATGCCTCTGCCATTTCATCTCATTACAATACGGAACCTCCTAATTTCTGTCATCCACTACTAAGGCAGTATCTCAGTGGGGCAAAAAACATAAGACCCTCAAGGAGAGCACCTATACTAACATGGGACCTCAACTTTGTCTTGGAAAAGCTCACACTGCCTCCTTTTGAGCCAGCCAATACAGCTGAGATAAAATTCTTATCATGGAAAACTGCTGTGCTCCTGGCAATAACCTCAGCAAGAAGAGTCTCGGAGTTACAGGCATTAATGGCAGTGGAACCTTTCATCATTTTTCATCCGGATAGGGTTTCTCTAAGGACAAACCCAACATTTATGCCAAAGGTAGTATCCAGTATGGCTCTTAACCAGACCATTCATTTACTAACCTTTTATCCAAATCCCCAGAATAAAGGGGAGAGACTTCTGCACTCTTTGGACATACACAGGTAACTACGCTTCTACTTGGACAAAACAAAAGTTTTCAGAAAAACGAGCAACTTTTTGTGGCATACGCTGCAGGATCACAAGGAAAGGCTATTTCAAAGCAGACTATTTCAAAATGGATAGGACACTGCATTCATTTCTGCTATGCACAGCATGGCAAATCAGTGCCTAAGAATATTAGGCCACATTCTACCAGGGCAGCAGCCACATCAGCAGCCTTTCTCAGAGGAGTACTAACCAAGGAAATTTTGGAGGCTGCAACTTTGAGTTCAGTGCACACTTTTACCAAGCACTATCACTTACCTCTTTACTCTAAATCCAGAGCAGGCTTTGCCACTGCAGTCCTGCAGGGCCTCATAGCCACTCTTAATCCTATTTAGACCCAGCCGCCCAACCTCAGCTTTGGGATTCAACCCAAGTGTAATGACTGCAACAGTGAAACACGATGAACATAGTACAGTTGTGTACCTACCATAAATGTAGATGTTCGAGTGTATTCACTGTTGCAGTCCAGGTTACCCTCCCACCATCCCCCTTTCATTGCTGGGACTTATCTGTACTTCTCTATTCTATACAACCTGTGTGGTGTATTTGCTTGTAGAGGAAGTTAATGTTTATGTTTGTGCATGCTTTTTTATTTACAAATTTTTAGCCTACCCTTTTGGGGGCACCTGACATCTGGGGCAAGAAAAACTGAAGAAAATGGCGCCGGCTGCATCTTTTATACCCCTGGCGCACTGACGTCAGGGAAGAGGCGACAGCAACCGACACCAGCCCAGCACTTTGGAATTCAGGCCGACTGCGGGTAGCCTGCCAGCAGGATAACCCAAGTGTAATGACTGCAACAGTGAATACACTCGAACATCTACATTTATGGTAGGTACACAACTGTACTTTACCCCCTTTCTAAGAACATACTGATTAAATTACCAAGTTCAAGTTTGTATGTGCTTAAATTAGAGCACATTCTGGCAGCTCTTACCATTTGGCCTTTTACAATATTTCTTTTAATGTGGTGGGGGTGTTGATTTGTATAGTCATGGTAACTATTTGAGAAGGTAGGTTTCCTATAAACTTTAGAACCAAACATACCCTCTGCCTTAATTTTAAAGATGGTTACATCTAAATAATCAACAGAGTCTTCCCAATGTGTATGTGTAAACTTAAAAAAATGAATTCATATTATTAATGTAATGAATAAAATCGTCCCTTTTGCTATCTTTCTTTTTTCATAAAATAAAATGTTGTTTTTTATCCTTTGGCAGCACACTTTTGTTTTTAATTACTAAGCCAACTGTTTTCATTATGTATTAAATTTGCAAGCATACAATTCTCATCCAGCTGGCTTAGTACATGCACAGCTTAAGCCATATAGTCAGTATCTGTCTTTCTCCTTTTTTCTTACGGTAATGTTCTTCAATCCTTCCACATTCAGTTTTGATTTCTTCCTTTTCACTTACCCCTTACCTCTTTTTTTTCTGCCTTCTGTTTTGGAAAAAAATATGCCATTTTCTGATAGAAAAATATTATCATTCCTTGTAATCTGTGTGTTACATAAAGCAGTGTCCTTTTTAGCACATATTCTCTTTACTTTGCATTTATCATTTTTTTCCTTAATTGTTGTGAACTTCTTCCTTCCTTTCTGTTTTTGCTTTCTTCTAAACACCCTGAATCATTAGATAGCTGAATACTTGCATCCAGAATTCCAGAGTTGTCAGGGGCATCATTTTGTTTCATAGGGGTTGAATGATCTTTACAGACAGTAGATGCATAATTTCCTAAATGTGTTCTATTTGCTCTTTGCCTAACGTTGCATGTGAAGTTGTTCAATCTCGCCGTTCATTCTTCACTGATGGGTTCGGAGCCGATCCTCGGCTCCGACACGGCCGTTCAGCAAAGCTCAAAGATTACCAGTAGCTCGAGACCAAGCCCCTTATCCCATGATGCATTGCTGGAATTACCTCAGATCTAGTTTGCTGCGGCACTGATCTCTTGGTTTCCAGCTCTGCTCGAGACCTTTTCAACAAAATAGCAAGTTTTTCTTAAAATTTTTTCATATATTTCAAATCTTCTCTATTGCTTAGTGTTTTTCTTATCCAGAATAGTACTATCTTTTTGGGCCTCGTTAGTTTTAGTGGCCTTTCTTTGCTAATGTGGGCTTCGGCCTTTAGTAGTGTAGTTTTAGTGCAATTTTGTAAGTTAGGTATTTTTGACTAATAGACAGTTAGTTCTTGTGTGGTTATATATATATATATATATATATATATATATATATATATATAAATATATTTAGATTTTTATATATATATATATATATAGAATTTATTTCTTATTATGTCGGAAGATAAAGACAGACATCCTAAGTCTGGTTTCAAAAAATGACTGTGGGCAAAAGATGTCTGTCACTGACGGACACGTTCAATGTGTTTATTGTGTGGGTGAAGTGCACCTTCAGGAGTCCTGCAGTGTCTGCCACTCCTTTTCCACTAGAGTGCTTGCTGAGAGGAAGAGAAATCTCATGGCTCGGGGTCTTCTTAAGCACGCCTTTGTGGAAGCTTTGACTGACCAGGATGGAGCCAGCAAGTCATCGAAGTCCTCCAAATCCTCTTCAGATTCTTAAGTCAAAGAAGTCTAAGAAAGTGGAACTTACTGTGACTTCGGCTCCACAGCCTTCGGAGCCGACAGTCTTCTCTTTTCGGACCCGGGACACTGCCTTGGAACCGGTCTCCGAATCTCCTTCTCCATTACGCCAGTCGGCACCATCGGTGCATTCCTCCAGGTCCTCTGTTAGTATTTCGGATTCGGACATGGACCGGCTGGTACAGAACCTCTTAAAGGCACCAGGCCTAGCTAAATTGCTGTCTGCTCCGACCCAGGTGTCGGAACTGAAGACTAATACCCAGAAATTCACTGCTCCTCCTCCAGCCGTAGCGGGTTTTCGGAGCCAGAAGAGACCGACCTGATGGTTGTAGAACCCTTGGAGCCGACACCTGTCCCAGTGTCATCCGCTCCATCTACTCAGACGTCCTCTGTGCCGACTGGGGACTCTAGGAGCCGACACTCTCCGGTCGGGTCCGGGGAGGATAGTCGCACTGACCTATCTGTGCCGACTCTTCCTCTTGGGACCTCGGTGCGGATGAGCTCGGCTCCTACCTCAGGCTCGGAGCCCACGACATCGATGCGGGAGGTGATCACGGTTCCTGCTGGTCCGTTGACTCTTTCTCATCAGAGCTGTGATGCCTTCGAAGCCATGAGGCGAGTACTGTCTCCTAAGACTTCCTCATCACCAGGTCTGGCATCTTCTTCCTCTAAAGTGCCGGTGCCTGCTTCTGCTTCCATCGGCCACCTCCAGCGTGGCGCCCCCAGCTATTCTGAGACTTCCCCAGAGGTTCCCACTGAGGAAGTCCCCAGAAAGAGAGTGTGCAAGAGGAGGCACTTGGACTCCCCATAGGAGTCATTGACATCTGACACTGACTTGGATGAGTCAGAAGGGTCCCCTCGATCCCCCTCTGAGGACATCTCCTTTGCGGAGATCCTTGAGATCCTTAGGCAGAGGGGTGATTGTCAGTCCAAAAACCCTACTGAGGATGAGTCGGTTCTTCTGAAGGCTTTTGGGTCTCAACCTTCCACCTCCTGGGTGTCTCCACCCTACAATGAGCTTATGTAACTGGTCTCTCGTAGGGCATGGGAGTCTCCAGAGTCCATGGAACCTGTCCCTTGGAGGCCGAATAAGTTTATCTCTGCCCCAGCGGATAAAACCTTCTTGTCTAAGGGAGTCCTTGTTGATGCCATGGTGGTAGCGGCAGCCACCAAGAAGGAATTGTCTGAAACTTCTGCATCTGTCCTTCCTCCTAACAGAGATTCTAGGATCATGGATAGATATGGGAAATGCATGTTCAGTTCAGCGACTTTCACCCTTTGATCACTGAACTATCTGACCCATTTCACCAGACTGCAAAGAGACCTGCTTAAGGAGTTGGGAGATACTCTTCAGGGTGCTGTAGCTGCAGGTGTCACTGACAAGGTTTCTGCCCAGCTTGCTACCCTTAATTCCATTGCGAACTCGTCCATGTGTCTCATATCATATGCAGCAGATGGGTCGAGCAGGGCTGCAGGAGCAAGGGTTGCTCTTCGTAGGCATGGCTGGATGCACCTCTGTACTTTCACGAAGCCCTTCAAGTCTTCATTCGTAAACATCCTGTTTGATGGCTTATCCTTGTTTGGGCCTATGGTAAAGGAAACATTGACCAGGTGTGAACAGGAGGGAAAGACTCTGTCTGCCGTCGGAGTCCGCTTTTCTACCCCTACTTGACCTTACCCCAAAGGTCAAAGGGGAGGAAAGATGTGGTTCTGTAAAGCTCAAGGAGCCTTTCAGGACACACGTGGAGAACCTTCTTCCAGGGGCAGAGGAGGAGGTAATAATGGAAGACGGTGCCCTCACGGCAGAGGGGGTCCGCAACACCAGGGTGACAGATCATTTCTCTGGCCAACCCTATCAGTGCTCCTGAGAGGAGGCCCGGCTGTTCTGCTCTGGAGGTGGCTGGGGGTCGCTTATCTTTGTGCCCAGAAGCCTGGTTAGATATCACAAACGACAGATGGGTACAAAGCATCATTTCCAGAGGGTATTTCATACCGTTCTCCGCTCCACCCATTCCCGTCAAGAGAATCCCGGATGTTCCACCCAGTTACAGGGAACAAGCAACCATAGAGGTCCGCAAGTTGCTAGAAAAAAAGAGTCATCCAACCAGTCCCAGCAGACCAAACAGGATTCGGAACTTACTCAAGATTCTTTTTGGTTCCAAAGAAAACAAGGGACTGGAGACCCATTTTGGACCTCAGCAGACTGAACCAATTTGTAAAAAAAGAGAAGTTTCATATGGTCACGCTTCAGTCCATACTCCCCTTTTTAGGGAAGGGCAATTGGATGTGCTTGATCAATCTCAAGTATGCGTACTACCACATAAAAATGGCCAGACCATCCAGAGATCATCTGCTTTTCCGGCTGGGAGCCAATCACTACCAGTTTCGAGCCCTGCCCTTTGGTCTCACTACAGCCCCCAGAGTGTTTACCAAATGTATGGCAGTGGTCATGGCTCACTTGAGGTGTCTATGATTGCAGGTGTTTCCATACCTAGACGATTGGCTCCTTACCTCCACCACCAGGCATCAACTGATTCAGGCAACACATTCCACTCTGACACTCTGCAACCACTTAGGCATTACGGTCAACTTCGAAACGTCTGCCTTGTCGCCATCGCACAGCATATCGTCTTTATAGGGGCAGAGTTAAGCACTTCAACCACCACTGTATGTCTCCAGTCGAAAGGGTATCAATTCTTCACCAACACATCACATCACTGGTTTCAAAGAACAGAGCTCCAGCCACAGAGGTCTTGAAAGTACTAGGTCTGATGGCAGCAGCAATTTTAGCCATTCCATTGGCGAGGATGCATATGCGAATTCTTCAATGGCTCTTGTTCACTCAATGGTCTTACCAGGAGTTGCCAATGAACCATATGATTCTGATTACAAACTCTTGCAAGAGGGATCTTCAGTGGTGGTTGACGTCTCTACATGTTACAATAGGATGCCCCTTTGTACTTCCCCCTCCAGTAGCCACTGTAACCACGGACGCTTCCCTGATAGGGTGGGGGGGGCATTTTCAGGGAAAGACTGCCCAAGGCACATGGACGGATCAAGAGTCACATTTGCATATCAGTGTCCTAGAGGTGAGAGCGGTACTTCTGTTGTTGCAGTACTTTCAGGACTCTCTCCCTCTAGGGACAATTGCCATACAGACAGACAACATGTCAGTGGTCTGGTATTTGAACAAACAGGGAGGGACCAAGCCTTACCGCCTTTGCTGAATAGAGTTTGGCAGTGGGCTGTGTCATCCCAGTGGTTTCTGTTGGCAATGCACATCCTGGGGAGATCCAACGTGATAGTGGACAAGCTGTGCAGGGCAATATTGTTGCCACATGAGTGGTCCCTCAAACCGGAGATTGCGGACAGGATTTTCCACAAATGGGGCCAGCCTTGCTGCGATCTTTTTGCCAACCACATCAACACCAAATGCAGAAGCTACTTTGCCATGATCCCCCCTCTGGGAGAACCCCCGATAGAGGCACTCATACACAATTGGCCCCCAGGTCTCCTGTATGCATTTGCCCCAATTCCACTGATACCCAGATTTTTACAGAAAGCGAAGTCGCTGGAAAGGACTGTCATTCTTCTTCATTGGCCTCAGCAGATTTGGTTTCCATTTCTTTACCGTCATCTCTTGAAGGATCCATGGACCCTAGACCCAGTACCAGACTTTCTGACACACCCGTCAGGGGACCTCCATCCTTCCTTGCAGTCACTGAAGCTAATTGCTTGGCTGCTCCAGTTCCCCGTATTGCCAGGCTTCATAATCTTTCAGATGACACAAGTCAAATTTTGTTGGCTTCCCACAAACCTTCCACCAGAAAATTGTATCGGAGTAAGTGGAAAAGTTTTCCATTTGGGCTTCTAACAACAACCTTGATCCTTACCAAGCTCCATTGTCATCCATTCTAGAATTCTTGACCGAGATTTTTCATGAAGGAGCTGCAGCTGCTACCGTTAGGGTCCAGTTAGCAGCTATGTCTAATTTCCATCTAGGTATTGATGGACTGAATATTATGCAACACCAATTATCAAAGGCCTTCCTCAAAGGTACTTTTCACATGAGACCTCCAGTGAAGACTCCTTATTCTTCCTGGAGCTTGAATTTCATGCTTTCCCATATTATTAGGTCTCCCTTCGAACCAGCATCTTCTTGTGAGCTCAAGTTTCTGTCATGGAAAACTATTTTTCTAGTGGCCATTACTTCTGCCCTCAGAGTGTCAGTGCTTCAGGCATTATCTATCAAGCCTGCATGTATGATTTTTCATTCTGACAGAGTATCCCTTAAGACTAACCCTTCTTTTTTGCCTAAAGTATGTTCTGAGACAAACATAAATCAGGTTATTGAGTTGCCCGTTTTTTCCCCCAAACATACCAACAATTTAGAATACATGCTGCACAAACTTGATGTTCACAGACTGCTTAGATACTATCTGGACAGAACAAAAGACTTCAGAAAGTCAGACCAACTTTTTGTTTCATTCTCTGAAGCCAGAAAAGGTAGAGCAGTGGCTAAAACAACTTTCTAAGTGGCTTTCAGATTGTATCACCTACACTTACTCATCTGCTAATAGGTCTTTGTTGCATAAAGTGAAGGTGCATTCAGCCATAGCAGTCTCTATTTCTTCGGTTTTTCAAGCCAAGTTACCTCTTGACAATATCTGTGCTGCAGCCACTTGGTCTAAGCCTCACACTTTTATCACTCATTACAAAGTGGACAAGGCCTCCAGGGACAGGGCTTCCTTTGGTTCTACGGTTCTGAAAAATGTACTCCCGTGAGCCACCCAGGATTTAGGGTGCTAGGGATGCTACCCATCAGTGAAGAACGAACGGCGAGATTGAACAACTTCACATAAAGAAGTTATGTACTCACCATAACGTTCCATGTGAGTTGTTCCATCTCGCCTTCATTCTCATGTCCCTCCCTCCTTCCCCCACCTGGCTGATGGTTGACATTGAGACTGACTTCATCCTGGTTATTCAATGTTTCTTCCTGTCTGGGAAGATTAGTCCTCTTACTAGGATATGGTACACGCAGCAAACAAGATCTGAGGTAATTCCAGCAATGCATCATGTGATAAGGGGGCTTGGTCTCGAGCTACTGGTAATTTTTGAGCTTTGCTAAACGCCATGTCGGAGCTGAGGATCGGCTCCGAACCCATCAGTGAAGAATGAAGGCGAGATGGAGCAACTCACATGGAACGTTATGGTGAGTACATAACTTCTTTTTATCTCAGTAGTACAGTCATTAATGAATGTAACAACAGCTCTCCAAGCCATGCCAATTGCACTAGGGCAATCATCATCAGTAAATCTAGATTTACCTCTAATAAGAGTAAGCAAATCATTCAACTTTTGACATGAGGAACACAGATTACCAGTGTTTCAGGTGTTACCTTTAAATATGCATTGCACTTATTACACTGTACAAGATATTTGTGCTTTAGTAAGTCATTAATGGCATACTCATTTAAGGAATCCATATTCAGCCTCAAACCAACAAAACAATTATAAAAAAGGAATAATCAAAATCAGTAAGCACAGAGCTCGGAGAACTTAAATCAACTTCTATGAGAAAAAAAATCACAAAAGCAATTTACAACTAAATGCTAAAGTACAGTAAAGTTGTTCTGACCGTACAAGTTCTGAAAATCAGATAAAGACTGTAATTCTTTATGTTGGTCTCAGTATTGCTCAGTCGTACTTCTTTTTAACGGTAATGATCAGTAAATCACAAACCAAGACAGGATCGTTTAGACAAGCTCTGGATTGTCCTCCCTGCAGTCTGTTTGAATTTATAACTGATTAGGCCCCTTGGGATGGCTAGAGCTTACCTGTCTAAAACCTATCCTGATTTTAGGCTCTTGGTTCTGGTATGTTGGAGGGGCGGTCCAGGACAATAAAGTCACTAATGTTGCAGTAAGTGAAACAGTGCTCTCCCCTCAAATGTTTGTAAAACACTGAATAAATGGATAGAACTTCCAGCCTCTCTTGGTTGCTTAGGGGTTTTAGGTCTGTGATCATACCTCCAAACTGCTTCGCACTTTGTGGAGAGTTCTGATGCTGTTTCAGATGGTGACTGCTCCTCTTTGTCCTGACATGGTTCCAGTTTTCCTCTCAAGCCGATGAGACTTTCTGGAGCTTGTAATGATCAAACAGACCAGTAGCAGTTTGACGGTGTTTTGCTGCAGGGTTAATATACTTGGGACTAAGCATTACATTTTTTTCTTTCTTTCTTGCGTTATGATTACATTTTGAAAGCGCATGGATAGGGAGACAACCCCTTTGAACTCCTAATGTCAGTCTCCAAAGCTAGTATTGTAGAGGTAGGTCTTAAATGACCTTGACACTGAAATGACCATGAGGTTTTTAAGTGCAGCTGCTTGTTGAAATTTTGTTTGGCATCATGTCAATTATTCTGGGTTTTGTGAGGCTGTAGTAGTGGTGTCGGTTTCCCTTCAGCTGTGGCATCTGTATTTGATCTGTACCTGGCAGGTCAGCCTTTTCTGACTATCCCATGCCTTTTTACTTGGTCTTTTCTACTGGCAAGTTTGAGATTGTACCTTCCAAGTTTCATAAAAGGGAAGTTCCAAAACTAAAGTGGTGCGACTTGCATCATACATTTCAGCTGTTCCTAATTTTGCAGAATGTCCCTTATGCAGTTTTTGATTTTCTGGTAAGTTACTGAACATTAGTCAGTCAGTAATGCCAGATATTAAAGAGTTCATTTGCTGTCATTGTTAAGAAAATACATGTTAATGCAAAGCCTGTTCTGTAAACTTTTTAAGCAAACTAGACTAATATTTGAAAATTGCCCCTGACTTTGTCGTTGTCACTTATTCCTGAACAAATAAGTTGAGAGGTATCCTTGCCTGCTATATTTTTTCTTTCTACAGAAGTGCAAGTTTTGATAAGAAATCGTCTGATGTTGTTAATCTTCTTTCCATTCCTCACTGTTGGGTTCGGTTCCGACCCCTCGGAACCAAGTCAGCCTAATACCAAGCTCATGCCAGCCAAAAACTCTCGGGCTAAGTTTCTACTCATAATGCCCTTCTCCCTTTTACCTCAGATCTCGTTTGCTGCATAGCCGTAAAACCACGTTTCAGCTGAGCTCTCAGCTAAGTGAAAACTTTTTGATATCTCTTAGGATATTTTGTCCCCTTTCCTCTCGTTTGTGCTTTATATTGATAATTCTATATTTTTACAGTTATATTTAGACCTTTCACTCCTGCTTCTACCCGTTTGGTAAACCTTTTAAGTACCATTGGTGGTACGGCCTTCTCTCTCTCTACCCTTGTGATATTCCTTGAATACCATCATTGGTATTTCTTTTCTCTTTCCCTTTTATCTGACTAGTTGTGTGTTTTTTTTTACATATTTCATAGATATTGTGTGTATTTAGATAGTTTTAGACATAGAGATAGCAGAGTTTAAAAATTTTTTTTGTAGTATTCTACCTTGATTGTTGTCTGTAAATTTCATGATGTCTGATAAAACGGGTACATCGGGTTTTAAACATTGTGCTTTTTGTAAGGGTAAACTTCTGAACAGTGACTCTCATGATGATTGTGTTTATTGTTTGGGGTGCCCCATCTTTCAATCTCCCTGTGTGATTTGTCAAAATTTCAGTAAGCGCACTTTAAATGATCACAAGAATAAGTTGATCCTGAAGACCCCACGAAAGTTGCCCTTTTCAGAGGCCTTTTCTGCGATGGAGGTCTCATCCCCTCCAGTTAAGGATAAGAAAAGGTCCCATTTGGTTCTCTCTTCACCATCTGGTGACCAGGGCAAATCTGTGAAACCTTAAGTGCCAAAACTATCTTTGGAGCACAAGTCTGCCTCGTCGGCATTGACCTCTTCTGCTCCAGCTATGACTGTCCCTATGTAGATGCCAGCTTCGGCTCCGATACTGTCTCTGGCACCGACTATCAACCTCACTACGACTGCTGTGACTTCGGCACCAGGTGCCGCATTGGCATAGTGCACCTCTTCAATGCCTATCTCTGCAATTACTGTTGAACCTCCCATGTCAGCTTCAAGTGCCCCTTCTGAGAAGTATGACTTTGACCCCACTGCTTCCGGTTTCCAAACTTGAGACATCGGTGCCAGTAGATTCCACACCACGGACCCGATACTCTCTATCCACAGACCCATTTCTAGGGCAGGTGCACAGCCCGTTCCTAGAATGACCTGACTCTCCATCGGGAGTATCCACTAGATCCACCAGGAGCCTTTCAGAGCTTGATGTGGTGCGTCTTGTGGACCAGCTGTTGACAGCCGGGGGGATACCCACTCCTTCCAGGACCCATCCTCCTGCAGGACTTGGGTTGACTTCTCCACGGACTCCATCCTATTCTCCTCTGACTATACCGGTTCCAAAGCCTTCTTCTCCGATGTCGTTTTTGGAACCCCCCCCCCCATCTTGGCACCTGCAGTGGACCTCACTGGGGCTCGGGATTGTTCCTTTAGTCCTCGGTTCCTACTGAACCGGTCCTTCCTCAACCCTGTGATTGGACCGCAGGCTCCTCCGTTTGTGGCATGGTTCCTAGTGTTTCTTTGGCTTCATCCTCAGTACCAGGAGTCCTGTCTGCACCAATCTTGCTTGAGTCTCCCAACCTCTGGAGCGGGTTCGACAGAGCGAGGTGTGACCCCAGTTCCAAGGTTGTCCATCTCGGTTCCAGCTTCCATTCCTCTTCGGGCGAGCCTGCTTTCTGTGCTATGGAGAGGGCACTTGCATCTGGAAGCATTCCACCAAAAATCGGAACCCTGGACCTCTCCCCCTGAGCTACATCTGTCACAGGCCACCTCCCTGGGACACCGGGCAGGAAAGCCACAGAACTCTCGCCCCCTCTTCCGAGTCCTCCTCAGAAGTCCCGACTGAGGAGCCCCCATGGAAGTGATCATGCAAGAGGAAGCACATAGATGCACCTGAGGAGTCTCTAACAGAGGACACGGATTTCGATGAAGGTGAAGGGTCCTCATGGTCACCCCCTGAGGATGTCTCCTTTGGGGACATCCTTGAGATGTTGAAGCAAAGGGGTGTCTGGAAGCCCACTAACCCTTCTGAGACGTCAGTGTTTCTGCAGGCTTTCCATGCCTGGCCCATCTACCTCTTGGGTGACCCTGCCTGCAGATGAGCTAGTTCAGCTCGTGGTGCAGCTCGCTTGCAAGAACCCTGTTTCTGTTGAGTCGATCCCTTGGAGACCTGACAAGATATTTTCTACACCTGAGGAACACCCACATTGGTCCAGAGGTTTACCAGTCGATGCTATGGTGGTGGCGGCGGCCACGAAAAAAGATCTCACTGAAGAGAGTTGTTCTGTTAACCTGCTCAACAGAGTCCTGGGCCGTGGACATATTGGGGAAGCGAATCTTTGCGTCAGCGACCTTTGAGATACAGTCCCTGAGCTACTTGGTACATTTTACGAGCCTCCAAAGAGACTTGATCTCTGAACTCTCTGGAACACTCGCATGGCAGGTATCTGATGAGGTAAGGGATAAAGTTGCCTCACAGCTCGCAACCCTGGAATCGATCTCCTATTCGTCCATGAGGTTGCTCTCACATGCAACCAAAGGGGAGGCTAGAGCTGCGGGTTCAGGTATAGTTATGAGATGTCATGCCTGGATGCGCCTTTGTGACCTCGCGGACCCTTTTAAGTCTTCCTTCCTGAATTCCCCCATCGAAGCATCTTCCCTTTTTGGCCCCAAGGTGAAGGACACTCTGGCCAGGTGTGAGCAGGACGGTAAGACCCTCTCTGTCGTAGGTCTACATTTTTCCAACCCTCAACATTCCTTTTCCAGGAACCAGAGGAGTGGCAAACTGTGGCACAAAAAATCTCAGGGTCTTTTCCGTGCCATGAGTGGTGATGATACCCCAGGGACAGGGGAGGTAACAATTCTGGAAGATGCCCCTACCGAGACAGACGGGGTCAACGTAAAAAGGCACCCAGGGATTCTTTCTCTGGGCGGTCTTATCAGCGCTCCTGAAGAGCTGCCCGATTGCTTTCCTCTGGAAGCAGTTGTGGGCAGTTTCCCTGCACCAAGCTGCCTGGCATTCAATAACCACCGATCATTGGGTGCAGAAGATCATAACTAGAGGATGTTCATCGTGTTTCACTGTTGCAGTCATTACTCTTGGGTTATCCTGCTGGCAGGCCACCCGCAGTCGGCCATAATTCCAAAGTCTAGGTCCGGCGTCGGTTGCTGTTGCCTCTTCCCTGACGTCAGTGCACCAGGGGTGTAAAAGATGCAGCCGATGCCATTTTCTTCAGTCTTTCTTGCCGCGTGGTGCCCAGAACAAAAGCAGTTCGCAAGTGCCGGTCGGCCAACTCCTGAGATTTTCTAATCTGAATTTCAGAACCGAAGTCTTCATTAAAGCTAAGTACACCGTTGGGGAAACTTTTTTCTTGCTCCAGACCGATGTCAGAAAAAGTTAACAATTATATTTCTTGTGGGAAGCAAATACCTCTTAAGGATTTTCACTCTTAATGTATTCCTTGCCTAGGCCCTGATCACAACGTTGCTAGCTGTTGGTTTTTTTGCTAGATTCAACCAACGCATTGTCAAGCGTCGGTTCGAGTTTGCATTTCATTACTTTGGCCGAAGATTTAATTATATAATGCTGGCGGAACAGCCGACAACCGGAGTTTACAAAAAACGCAAGGACAAGGATAGGCATCCGAGGTCCAAAACTGACGACGAAGCCTCTTCTAGGCCAGTCGCCGGTTCGCTGGTTCTCAGTGAGGCGCTTTCGCAGCCCCTGGCGCCCACTACCTCAGAGCCACAGGCCGCTACTGACTCCCACGTGAAGCCGACTGGGCCCCTGGAAACTCAAGGTATTGGACACTCGGAAGTCAATCCCTCAGATGGGTCCGGAGCCGCTGAGCAGGCATTGGCTTCTGAGGGTGTCTTCAGACCTACACAACTATATGTTAAGCCATCTTCAGCTTCAAAGACAAAGACTAAAGCAGCTCTAAAGACAAAGAAACAAGTACAGCATTCTCCTATTCAGACTTCCATGCCTAAAAAACAGATGCTCAAAATGGCTGAAGGCCTAATTACTTTGATCAGGGGCTCCCATCCCCCTCCTGATAAGAGGCCTAGGCAAGAGACAGAGTATGATTCTTCTGATCAGGTATCTATTTCCTCTGATTCCTCTTCTGAACAGGATTACTCTATACTTCCCTATGAGGATTCTGATGCTGAAGAATCCATTCCTTCAGCCTCTCCTCCTGAGGACTATTCTTTTGGGGAAACACTGCATACTATGAGGAAGCATTTCCACTGGGAGAGCCAAGATTATTCTGAGTCTAAGAAAAGGCTCAGACTTCCTGCTTCTTCCTCAGCACAGACCCCTTGTAGATGTATTTTCAGAGTCCGGACTGTCCCCTGACTCTTTACCCCCTGCACCTGCTAAGCCAGACAGATACTACAGGGTCCTGGATTCTCATAAATTCCTATATAAAAACCCCGCTGCTGACCCAGAAACTATATCTCAGGGTCCCAAGAGGGGGTTAAAGCTTCCACTGCAAAAAACCCTGTCCCCTCTGATAGGGATTCTAGGGCTCTAGACAGATGGGGGAAAAAAGTTTACACTTCTGCCACCCTGGCTGTAAGGGCTTTAAATTGTCAATTTCATATGCTTAAATATCGGCAGTAATGTCACTACTTAAACAGAAAATGTTGACAAATACCAAATGTTCAGAGAACGAGGAATTGCAGGATTTATTGCATGCAACTGAGCAAGTGGGAAAGCATACTTTGCAATGTGGTTATGATTCACTGGAGACCTCTTGCAGGGCCGCTGTTACAGGTTCTGTTATAAGAAGGCATGCTTGGTTAAAGGAACAAAATCTGCCTAATCATGTTAAAGCAAAATTATTAGATGCACCATTACAGCATGATACTTTGTTTGGTACTAAAGCAGAAGAGGTGTTGAAAAAAATGAAGGATAAAGCAAAATCCATGCAGACAGTCAAGGATTTCTTACAGGTACAGACACCCAGGTTTAGCAGGAACTGGCCTTCTAAAAATTGGTCCTTTCCAGTCTCAGACAGACCACAAAGAGGCAGATACAGGCGTCCCAGAGGCAGATCTCAGCCCCAAGGCCCATACAGGCCTAAACAATGGGTAATCCTACCTCCAAAAGCGGAGAAGACAAACCACAGCCTTACAGGAAACACTCCCAATGGCTTTCCTCTACCAGTTCCAAGCAGTATTCTTTTGACAGCCCCCTTAGGGGGAAAACTAGGACTTTTTTCATCAAATTGGCAAATGGTTACCCAAGACAAATGGGTTCTGAACATAGTGTCCCAAGGCTACAGGTTCCATTTTCACACTCTACCAAGGTCAAAGGGCATGCCAGACCTGCCACACAATCAATGGGCAGAGGCACAAAAACAAATTACAGCCCTCATGGACATGAGGGCCATTCAGCAAGTACCACAACAAGAGCAGGGGCAAGGATTTTACTCCAGACTTTTCCTAGTACCCAGGAAGGACAAAACCTGGAGTCCAATTCTGGACCTGTCTATACTAAATACGTTGCTGGAAGTTCCAAAATTCAAGATGTTGACTCTTCAGCATCTACTGCCCATGCTGGGCAAGAGGGCTTGGCTCGTAACTTTGGACCTAAAAGAGGCATACCTGCATGTCTTAATCAGACAGTCTTGCAGAAGACACCTCAGATTCATAGTTGGCTCAATGCATTACCAATTCTCTGCACTGCCCTTTGGCTTATCTACTGTGCCCAGGGTCTTTACAAAATGCCTGGCACCAGTAATTGCGTTTTGCAGACAAAAAGGAATTCAAATATAGCCATTCTTGGACGACTGCCTAATGCAAGCAGAGAACAAAGACACTCTTCTAAAGCATCTGGCGTTTGTAAAAAGATTACTAATTGGCCTAGGGTACACAGTAAATGAAAAGAAATCAAAACTAGTGCCCTCTCAAGAGATAATATTCCTGGGTGCAAGCTTAGATAAAACTGCCCAGATGACTTATCTCACGCCAGACAAGCAAAAACAACTGACTACTTACTTCAAGAATTTGGCAACAAAAACCCACTTATCTGCAAGGAAAATCCTGCAGGCCTTGGGTTTCATGGCATCCTGCATTCTACTAATTCCATATGCCAGACTGCATATGAGGAAACTACAATGGTGTCTGAAAAGTGTTTGGACTCAGCATTGCCACAGCCTGGAGACAGTAATTGCACTCATTCCCTGCTTACAACAGGAGTTTTGATGGTGGGCAGTAGCCTGTCACCACAACAAGGGTCTCCCATTCAGTTTACCCACAGCCAGACAGACACTGGCAACGGCTGCATCAGATTATGCTTGGGGGGCCCATATGGCAGGAAAATGTATTCAGGGCACATGGCCTGCAAACCAGATGTATCTTCACATCAATCAAAAAGAGGTGCTAGCTGTTTAAAATGCCCTGACAGCTTTTAAGGACCTCCTACACCCAGGACAATTACTGATAAAGACAGATAGTACTACGGTCATGTGGTACATAAACAAGCAGGGAGGTACTCATTGCTACCCCCTCTGCAGACAAGCAATGACCTTATGGGACACAGCATTGGCTTTTCAAGTTCACCTGCAAGCACAATTCCTGCCAGGAAAAACAAAACTCTGGCAGACGGACTAAGCAGAAACCTCATGGATCCCCACAAATGGAAACTGGATCCACAAGTCTTCAGGATAATAATAAGGAAATGGGGATGCCCAGACATAGATCTATTTGCCTCCCCTCACAACTGTCAATTGCAGAGATTTTGCACAAGGATTTACCAGAAGCAAGCATGGAAAGTGGACGCCTTATCATTCAGCTGGAAAAATCTAACAGCATATGCTTTTCCCCCACTGCCTCTCCTTCCCAAAGTACTCCTAAAGGTCAGATAAGAGAAGCCAAAAATTATTCTGATTGCACCAGACTGGCCACGCCAGCACTGGTACCCAGTCCTAAAGAGCTTGTCTCAAGGTCCAGCATGGATATTGCCTCAAACTTCTCACTTGCTGACCCAACAAAACAATTAGATCCTGCACAGCCAACTCAGGACTTTAAATCTGGCAGCATGGCGGATAATGTAGCCATTCAAAAAAACTCCTCTTTCAAAACCTGTTATGGATGTTATCTTGGAGGCCAGGAGGCCCAGTACCAGAAAATCTTACGCAGAAAAATGGAAGAGATTCTGTGCTTGGAACCAGGAACAAGGCATTGACACGTCTGTACCAAATATTCCTCAGATTTTACAATACCTAACTGAGATGCTGAACAAAGGCCTTTTTTTCTCATCAATTAAGATTCATGCCTCTGCCATTTCTGCACATTACAATATGGAACCACCTATCTTTTCTCATCCTTTAATAAGGCAGTACCTCAGAGGGGCCAAAAACATTAGGCCTCCAAGGAGAGCACCAATTCCGGCCTGGGACTTCAATTATGTTTTGGAATAACTCACACTGCCTCCTTTCGAACCAGCATCAACAGCGGATATTAAATTCTTATCCTGGAAAACAGTTCTGCTCCTAGCCATCGCATCTGCAAGGCGGGTCTCGGAGTTACAAGCACTGATGGCCATAGAACCTTTCATCATTTTTCATCCAGACAGGGTTTCTCTGAGGACAAACCCTACATTTATGCCTAAGGTGGTGTCCAGTGTGGCCCTCAATCAAACCATTCACTTGCCTACCTTTTACCCAAATCCACAGAACAAGGGTGAGAAAATTCTGCATTCTTTGGACATACACAGGCAGTTACGCTTCTACTTGGACAGAACTAAAGCTTTCAGAAAGACTGAGCAACTTTAGTGTCATATGCTGCAGGATCACAATGAAAGGCTATCTCAAAACAGACTATTTCTAAATGGATAGGCCATTGCATCCATTTCTGCTATTCTCAACATGGCAAATCAGTGCCTAAGGGCATTAGGCCTCATTCCACCAGAGCAGCAGCCACTTCAGCAGCCTTCCTCAGAGGAGTACCAACCAAAGAAATCTTAGAGGCTGCAACTTGGAGTTCAGTGCACACCTTTACAAAGCACTACCACTTGCCTCTCTACTCTAAGTCCAGAGGAGGCTTCACCGCTGCAGTTCTGCAGGGCTTCATAGCCTCTCCTAATCCTATTTAGCCCAGCCACCCATCCTCAGCTTTGGGATTCTAATGACTGCAACAGTGAAACACGATGAACATAGTACAGTTGTGTACCTACCATAAATGTAGATGTTCAAGTGTATTCACTGTTGCAGTCCAGGTTACCCACCCACCATCCCCCTTCTCTTTGCTTGGTCTTATCTGCACTTCTCTGTCCTATACAACATTTTTGGTGTATTTGCTTGTAGAGTAAGGAAATGTTATTTTTGTACATGCATTTCTTATTGCTGAATTTTACAGCCTACCTATTTGGGGCACCTGACATCTGGGGCAAGAAAAACTGAAGAAAATGGTGTTTGCGGCATCTTTTATACCTCTGGCACACTGACGTCAGGGAAGAGGCGACAGCAACCGATGCCGGACCTAGACTTTGAAATTCTGGCTGACTGCAGGTGGCCTGCCAGCAGGATAACCCAAGAGTAATGACTGCAACAGTGAATACACTCGAACATCTACATTTATGGTAGTTACACAACTGTACTTTACACCATTCCCTTCATCACTTACCCAAAGCTTTCAGCAAAACTTCTCGACATTCCACCCAGTCAGAGGGAAGAAGCAGCTGTGGAAATAAACAAGCTGTATCAAAAAAGAGTCATTCAGTTAGTCCCACCTGACCATTGCGGATCCGGATTTTACTCAAGATAATTTTTGGTGCCAGAAAAGACATGGGGCTGGAGACCCATTCTGGATCTCAGCAATCTGAACAAGTCTGTTGCCCAAACTGAATTCCAGATGGTCACGGTTTAGTCCATTCTTCCTTTTGAAAGGGAAGGCGATTGGATGTGCTCGATAGACCTTTGGATTACCACATCAAAATGGACAATTGTTCCAGGAGTCTTCTTCTCCTCTGGCTAGGAGTCAGTCATTACCAGTTTCATGCCCTGCCATTCGGACTCTCTACAACCCCCAGAGTGTTCACAAATTTCATGGCAGTGGTCACAGCTCACTTGAGACTACAAGGATTCCAGGTGTTTCCGTATTTGGAAGATTGGCTCCTTACCGCCCCCACCAAGCATCTTCTGGCAACAGCCCTGCAATACACCCTTTCACTGGCAAATTTTTGGGGGATAACTGTAAACTGGGAGAAATCCACTGGGAGAAATCCAATCTTGCTGCGGTCCAGAAGATAGAATTCATCAGAGCAGTCTTCGACACCTGCTCTTGTCTGGTGTCACTCCCAGCTCACATACTTCAGAGATTGAGGCTTCAGCTCCGGGTGATACTCTGTCAAAACAAAGTCTCAGCGAGAGAGATTCTTCAGGTCTTAGGATCCATGGCAGCTTCCATACCAGTAGTGCCTCTTGCGAAACTGCACATGTTAATACTTCAATGACTTCTTCTCTCTCATTGATTTTCAAATTACCATCCTCTATGCTTTCAAATTCAGATAACCAATTTTTGCAAGCAGGACCTTCTTTGATGGATGAGGCCAGACACAGAGCTTTGGAGCCGTCCATTCTAGCCCTCTCAGCCCAAAGCCATTATGACCACGGATGCTTCCCTGATAGGGTGGGGGTGGGCATTTCCAGGGGAAGACAGTCCAAGGCGCATGGTCCACATTGGAGGCCAATCTGCATATCAGTGTTTTAGAACTGAGAGCGGTGCTGTTAGCATTGCAAGCATTTCAACTTGTTCTGCCTTCCTGAACAATTGCAATTCAGTCGGACAATATGTCAGTAGTCTGGCATATCAACAATCAAGGAGGAACCAAGTCCTATCCCCTGTGTCGAGATGCCATGAGAATTTGGCAGTGGGCGATAGCTTCCAACCGCTTTCTGATAGCAACGCATATCCCGGGGATTTCCAACATGATTGCAGACAAGTTGAGCAGATATATGAAACCAGCAAATGAACCATAACGAAGTTGAGCAGATGTATTCTCTTGCCTCACTCAATCCTGAAGTAACGGCAGAAATTTTCAGCCGTCTGGGTCAGTCTTGCTGCGACCTATTCGCCTCCCTGTCTAACAACAAATGCACCAGCTATTTTGCCCTATCCCCCCCCTATAAGGGGAGTCCCTGAGGGATGCTCTGACTCACGATTGGCCCACAGGACTGCTATATGCCTATCCCCCCATTCCTCTGATACCCCAGTTCATAAAGAAAGCCATTCAGTTGAAATGCAAAGTGATCCTCATAGCCCCTTTTTGGCCTCAACAAGTTTGGTTCCCCTTCCTTCGGCCTCATCTGTTATGTCAACCTTGGATTCTTGACCCTCTTCCAGATCAAATTTCTCACCCCTAAGGGTTGAGTCAACCGAACCTGTCCAGTCTCAAGCTGACAGCTTGCTTTCTCCACTTCTGTTAGTCGCCAGGCAGGATGATCTTACCTCACCTGTTCATGACATTATTCTGGCCTCTCGTAAGCCATCCACCAGAAGACTATATCTGGGCAAGTGGAAAAGATTCTCTTTTTGGTTAAAGAAAAAGATGCCAGATCCATATTCGACTCCAGTCACAGCAGTTTTACAATACCTATCCAAGTTTTTCGAAGATGGAGCCGCAGCCTCTACCATACGAGCACATCTAGCGGTTATTTCAAACTATCATAATGGATTAGATGGTACTCCCCTCATATCACTATGTTTATGTAAAACTTTTCTCAAAGTAGTTTCTCACATTAGGCCTCCAGTCAGACAGCCTATAGAGCCATGGAACGTCATGTTAGTTCTCCAGTCTTTAACTCGGGTCTATATTAAATCACTGAACGCTTAAAAAACAAACGGTGATTGATTGACCTTATGTAAAAGAAAGCTTACAATGTCGAAGTGTCAGAACACCCATTTTTTTCAAAGGGAAAAAAAATTGCTGTTCCAACAAAAAAAAAAAAAAAAAAAAGAATTTCAAACATTACATTAAGTGGGAGGCTACTTAGGTCTATAACTACATTCTCATTTTGTATCTGTGCACTGTCTGCACATTAACATTTGGTTTGAGCTTATTTTTAGTACATCAAGAGCTTACTAGAGAGTTCATTATGGAAGGGGTGGGAGTCATACATTAACAACAACCCCCAGTTTGCAATTATCGACAGACTTTGTTAAGCAGGGGTCTTGGTTCTTTGCTTGGAGATCTGAGAAGTAAATAATAAAGAGGTTGCAAGACAGAACCATGAGGGACACCACTGTGGTCATTTTCATACTTTCTGATGAGGCACCTGCAGATCACTCTCGGAACTTTTTGTGGTCCCCAGAATTCCCCTTCTTGGATTATTGACTCATCTCAGCACTGGCATCTCTTCAGTCTTAACTATTCATCTATTTACCAATTTGGGCTTCACTCTGGACCTGAAAATTTGATTGATTCTTAACCACAGCATAGTTTTCCTATGCTGTATTTTGGACACTTCTCTCATGACAGCCTTCTTACCCCAGAGGAAGTGATTTCTTAGCATCAACACATTCTGTCTGTTTTTCATCAAAATGTGCCCACAGCAACAGAATTTTGGAGGATTGTAAGTTTTATGGCCTCCTCCATTCTGTTGGTCCCTTTTGCTGGACTCCACATGAGTACAATTCAGTGGTTTCTCAAATTCATCTGGGCTCATCTCAGTCCTCTAACCTTTCCAGTTCCTGTTATCAGCTTTGTAAAGAAATAACTCAGCTGTTGGGCTAATCATGTCCTGATTAAATCAAGGTCTTTCCTTTACCTGCAATCCCTCTCAAGTCAGTCACTACAGGCAATCTCATAGAATCAAGGTCCAGGGCATTTGAGAGTCTCATTTCAGACACAAGCGTATAAATCTCCAAGAAATAATGGCCCTGATTAAAGCTCTCAAAACCTGAAGTTAAAAGGACACTATCTCGTTACTAAAATTGCATTTCTGCCTTGGACTGAAGCTGAAAACACTACCACCCACTTAGCTAATCACCTCCCTTTTTGTGACATCAGTAATGACGTTCCAACAATTCCACCCACCTTGTTAGCATCCACCCACTTTGTGAGATCACAGTAAGTTCCTGCCCATTTATCCTATTCCCATTGCAGTTTTGTTTTCCCTGTCCAAACTGCAAGACCGTCTCTCTAGTTCCTACATATGACTAGAAAAACGATCCAAGACTATTAGTAAAAGTACACACTAATATATCATTTTTTTTTTATATTATTACGAGCAGCAACAGCATACCTCATAAACCTTTACCACAAGAAATCTGGACAAAGGGTACAATAATGTGGGAGACAATGGCCCAAGTATAAGGATAGATTTTAATTATTGTTCTGATAAACCCATAAAGTTGCTAGAAAAACAGGATTTGTGATAGCATGCTATTTTTTCAGAAGGATATGAAGTCTGAAAAACAAAAATGTATGTTATTATTTTGTGGTTTCAGTCATCGGTGATTTGCCATAAAAATGTAAAACTTATCTAAGTTTTTAGAAAAAGAGTTAAAATTTGTTTTAAATACTTCTACTATTGTAAAGGACACAAGGAATTTCTAGAGCAGTTATCAATTTAGAATGCTTCTAATGTTGTTACTGGGTGTTATTTTGTTACATTGGATGTTGACTCTCTCTTTACATCGATACCAAATGAAGAAGGTATTGCAATGCATCCATCCATAAACCCCTTTTTCCCATTTTTGCAGATGGGGTTGGGGTGTCACTTCACCAGTGACAATCATCTAGAGCCAAGGTTTACACCACTGGTTGGCTAGCCCTGGCGCATGTGTGTGTGTGTGTGTGTGTGTGTGTGTGTGTGTGTGTGTAGACTATATATATATATATATATATATATATATATATATATATATATATATATGGGTCTACTTCAGAATTCTCTCCTATCCACCCAACCATCCATAACCCCCATTATTCCCATTTTGGCACATGGGTCGGGGGGTCACTTCAACAGTAACAATCATCTACAGCCAAGGTTTTCACCACCAGTTGGCTAGCCCTTACACATTAGTTCCTCCACACTATGCAGTCACACTCACACCTGTGGACAATTTAGAGTGTCCAGTCCACTTACTGCATGTCTTTGGAATGTGGGAGGAAACCGGAGTACCCGGAGGAAACAGATGTGAACACAGAAAGGATATGCAGACTCTGCACAGAAGGCACTCCAGCAAAGAATTGAACCAGGGAACCTCTTGCTGTGAGGCAACAACTCTAACTTATGTGCCACTGGGCCACCCAATCTTTATCACATCAACTGTGACCCCAACTGATCCTGCTGCTTTCCCTGACTTTATTTTTCTTAGAGCTATTCTTACTTCTTCCGTGGTGGGCTCCTGCTCTTCTCCCATTGTAGGCTGTGTCTGGGGAAGTACAGTTTCTGTATAGTTTTCTTCATTACAAGCTGCTCAAAGTACTCCTTCCATCTCCCTTTGATGTCCTGTGGACTGGTGAATAGGTTGTTGTTGGCATCCCTTATGAAGGGTGTCTGACTGCCTTCTTTATCTTTCTGTTTTTGCCTTGCAACCTGATATACTTTCTTTGTGTCATTTACTGAGTCACCTTCCAGGAGTTGCTAGAGTGCCTCTGATGCCTTGTTCTTTGCTATTGCAACTCCTTTTTTAGCCTTCCTGTTAGCCATCCAGTATTCCCTCCTAGTCTTGCCTGTCTTCTCTTTCTTCCATTTTTCCCTCCACTCCTTCTTTCTTTGGAAGACTTCCTGGACTTGTGCACTCTTCTACCAGCGTTCCTTATGTACCTTATTTCCCTACCTCCCTCCTCTAAACCAATCTGCTGTCTTCACCTCCTCTGAACACCACCCCAACCTCTCTTTTCTAATTACATTCTGTGTTCTATATCTCAGTGTCACTGTAATTAGGTACTACCTTTGCCTCCCACTATGACCTCTTCCAAAACCCTGCTTCTCACCATGTTACTTTTTTTTCTCTGTTATACCTTATGTTAACCTCTGATCTCTTCTCTAAGTATGAAAATCAGCATTATCTAGGATTTCACTACCCAAAATGCCAAACCAATACCCAATTTACAGTAACTCTTGAAGGGCACCGTATAATACTTCCTGCATCTGATTCCTCACCTGCCATAACAAGTCAGCCAATTTACTCTAGGCATATTAGGTCAAAATCTAAACACTGTTTTAGATTAATAAACAAATTCCAAAAACTCATTGTAAGCCTACACTATAACCTTATTATGGATGGAGACATCCACCCCAACCCAGGCCCATCAATGCTTGATTGCTCCACTTCTCATTTTAACAGCACTACCAAAGGACTGTCAGTAAATAGGTCCCTCATCTCCCTCCTGGCTTTCCATCTAAATATTAGAAGTATAAATAATAAGGTACATAACCTGCATTCCCTCTTAACAATCCACTCACCTGATATTCTGTGTCTAACTGAAACCTGGTTAAAACCAGCAACCTCAGATATTGAAGTGTTACCTCCAGGTAACAGGAAGTGAGGTGGAGTAGCTGTACTCTTCAAATCAACTCTAACTGTTAATATTGACCCCATACAACCTCCACAGCTCAACAATGCAGAAATTCTATCTACCAAACCTAGGATCAATAATAACAAAAGCATAACTATTGTCTGTATTTATATTCCTCCAGGGAATAATGCCAAAACCCTTGAAGATATCATCCAGTGGTTATCTAGTAACTATCCCCAAGAAACTATAGTACTTGATGAGTTTAACATAGATTGGAACACCTGTTCCTCAGAATCTCCCACTACCCATATTAACCTATATGGATTTAAGCAAACAATATCATCCTCCACCAGGATAGATAAATCGAATAGCAAAGAAAGTATATTAGACTGGATTCTTATCAATAGTCACCCCCAAATGTATAGATCTGGTACCCTCCCCGATGACCTCAGGGATCACTTTCTCACCTATATAATTAAACACAAAACCAATAACCCCCACCAGGCCATCTATAGAACAGTTAGAAATAACAGGAACTTTGACGTTACCAAGTTTTAAGAAGACCTTAAATCATGCAGTTGGTTCCCCCAAAAAAACTTACCCCTAAATGAAGGTGTCTCTTACTTTAATGAAAACTTCATAGCCATCCTTGACTCCTATGCTCCTGCCCGCACCATTAAGACTAAAGCAAAAACTGCACCATGGCTCTCTAAGGAAATCAAATTAAGAATCTCGATCAGAAATAAGGTTTGGGCCACATGGAGTACCATTAAATCTCTTCAGACTCGTAACAAATTTCGGCAATTTAGGAATAAGACTAAAAGAGCCATCTTACTGGATAAAAAAACACTACTTCCATCTTCAGAATAGAAATGAAAAAAATACTCTCAAAATTTTGGGCAGGTATAAATAAAACTATTGCATCCAGGTCAGTCCACCACACCTGCTCCCTCAGCCTCCACTAATAAACCATCGGAGGATGTTGCTAATAAGTTTAATAATTTCTTCACTGAGACTATCCAGGCCCTAGCCAGTCAAGCTACCTAATAATTTTTTGATATCTGGCTCTTCTTTACCTGTGACGACTGCAGCTCTTGATGTCCCTGGTCGATCTAATGCGTCTATTGTTGTACAAGCTCCTTCATCAGTTACGGACACTTTGGGTGGTATGAAAACAGTTTTGCGTATTGCTGTTTCTAATATGAAGTCAGTCTTACCCACGGCAGTTTCCAATAGTGAAGTTATTTAATCGGAATGTATTTCCAAATTTATACAAGAAAGGAAACAGAAATTTCATAACCCATTTGGAGCTCTTGGTGGGCGTACCGCTGATACGCTTCCCCAAGAAATTCAGGATAGCGTATATGATTTTGAAAGATTGATTTTCAGAGAAACGCGCTGTCACTTTAATTTACTTGGACTTAATAGATATGTTGAACTTGATATTGCTCCACGAGGGTTAAGGGCATTTAAAAGCCCAGCGACTCCTTTCGATTCTTCCGACAATGTTGACCTGGCATTCAAAGATCGCTGGTTAGCGGCAGCACATAATTGTGCAATGGAATGGGTCAACATACTGATAGATAGGGAACAATTGTTATTGCAAAGACTACAGGGGCAGTTACATAATATGCATTCTAAATTGCTACATGAGATAGGTGATTCAAAAGTTAATTACATTTTCTTTAATATAAAGGAAAAGCTTAATAAATATGAAAATGAACAGGTCCAATATAAATCTACCAAAATTAAAAGAGACATACGTGATTATGATAGTGGGCGGGCCTTCCTGTGGAAAAAGAAACAAAATTTCCATTCGGGGCAAACGGTGGGAACTAATAAAAAACAGTTATCTGTTTCGTTTGCTTCTTCTGAGGGTTTGTGTCAAACTATGGATTCTGAAGGTGAAACCCATGATTTTCCTCCTTTACCTGGGGCTCAGGACCCTGTAGCACATCAACAACGTTTTCGGAACGATGGAAATAACACCAAGAGAGGCTACAAGAAGAAGGGTACTGGCTCCGGTTCTCCATCGTGTGAAGGACACTTTAAACAAGCATCTAAATGAGGTAGATGGAATTAATGTTGTGGACACTGTTTCTTCGCCTCTCTAATGTTGTTAATTTATCAGGCTGTGTATTATCCAGTGAAGAAGCAGCTGTTCTTCAATTAGGTTTAAAATGTGTTTCCACTGTTATTCCAAGACATTATTTACTTAAACAAGATATATTCAAGTTCATTAGAAAATTACACTTGAAATGTTTTTTTGCACAAGATAATGTTTTTACAGATGGGAAGAGTTTTATAAATGATTTAGGTAGTGATAATAGTGAGGATAGTTTCTATTCATGTTTTTCTGATGAAACTGAAGTCTCCATGTATTCCAATGCTTATTCTATGCTTAATACTGATGGCATTGAATTTCATAGTAAATTTTTACCACCGTATACTAATGAAACTGTCACACAGTATTCAGAAATGGTTCATTTTTCTACTAAGGAACTTTTGAATTCTTGTAATTCTAGTTCCTGGAATTATAATATGACAAAAAATGAATGGTGTGCTTTAAATAGACTTATGAATAGACATGACCTAGTTGTTAAGCCTTCTGATAAAGGCAATAAAATAGTGTTACTCCATCATAGTCAATATTTTGAGATGTGTATGAAACATTTGAGTGATTCTTTGACATATGAAATAAGTGATGAAAACACATACTTAAATGCTATGAAAGAATATACTGTATTAATTGAAAGAGGTGTACGACTAGGTTATTTTTCTAAAAATGATTTTGATAAGAAATTCTGTGCTGATAATTGTAATTTAGCTACTTTTTATTGTCTCCCAAAGCTCCATAAGAGTTTAGTGAGTCCTATTGTTTCTGCTACTAATTATTTCTCACGAAATGTGGGTATTGTTATACATAATTATCTGTTACCTTTTGTAGAAAAACTTGATTCGTATGTTAAAGATTCTTTTGATTTTATTGACAAAATTTCAGATGTGATATGGACAGAAAAAATGTTTTGGGTTAGTGTGGATGTTAGTTTATACACCAATATTGGCCATAAAGATGGTATACAGGCATTGCGTTACTTTTTGGGAGATAATCCCACTTCACATTATATTATGGATTTGACATATTTTTGTCTTGCTAATAACTTTTTCAGTTTTAATGAGGTTATCTACCATCAGTTGAAAGGGACAGCAATGGGGGCATCTTTTCCCCTTATGTATGCCAATTTATTTATGGCTAAATTTGAGTTAGAATACATCTATACCAACATATTTTTTCAGCACAATGTTTTGCTTTACTTTCGCTACATAGATGATTTAATTTTTCTTTGTAATGGAGGTTTCGAATTATACACCAGTTTATTTTTGATTTAAATAATAATAAATATAATATACAATTTGATGGTTTACAATATGGTAAGAAAGTAAATTATCTAGATATTTCTCTAACAGGAGTTACCAATGACCGAATTTCCACTACGGTATATCGCAAGTTTGTGGATGGTAACCAATACTTATATGGCACGAGTTGCCATCCTCCCCATACTTTGAGGTCATTGTCATATGGAGAGATAGTTAGATTATCTAAACTATGTAGTGGTGAAGTAGATTTAGAAAACAATATTTATGATTCCATTAAGATGTTTTTACAAAGAGGTTATAGTATGGAATTGATTAAAGAATCTATTAATAAATTATTAAGAGTTATTACCAATAATATTGAGAATTTTTCTTTAGTTAATAAAGTTGGTAAGGAGAGTATCTTTTTAGATACAAGAATTAATAGATATTCACAAAATTGTAACAAAGAAAAACAAGATATTTATTTTGTGACTACTTTTAATTTATTAAGTGAAAAAATCTGGGACTATATTAAGTACAATTGGAAATTTTTGTTACAAGATGAATTCATGTGTAAATTTATTCCCATTGTTCCAAAGGTTGCATATAGAAGGGGACAGAATTTTGCAGATAAATTAATTAAAGCTTATTATGTTCATCCTAAGGATCAATTAGGCTATTCATTATGCACTTATGGTACTACTCCTTGTGGTTCCTGTAATATATGTTTATATGTTAAATTATATTTTGATAAAATAAATGGAATTAGGTTTATACCAAATAATCAATTTACATGCCATACTACAGGAGTTATTTATTGCCTTAGGTGCCCCTGTAACCTCTGTTATGTGGGAGAAACAAAAAGAAAATTTAAAATTAGAATGCAGGAGCATGTTCGTGACATCAAAAGGGGAGCAGTAGAAAGCCCAGTAGCTTTACATTTTATGGAACAACATAATAGTAATGTGAATTTTTTGGAGTGTACTATTTTAGAAAAAGTTTTTGTCAGAAAAGGAGATGATAGATTGTTGAAAAATATTTTATTATTCAAAGAAACTATATATATATATTGAAATATAATACATTATCACCTAGTGGTCTTAATAAAGAAGTCAACTGGAGATGTTTATTGTAACATATTTTAGTTTTTTCATGTTATATATTTATTGCTTTTGTATGTAATGCTGCTTTAAACAAAAAAGCTTTTTTTAAATTGATGTATTAGTTAAGTAATTAATTGTGATTATTCAATTGTGGTTGATATAGCCACATTAAATTCGTTTGGTGGAGAATTCGTGTTGTTTTTTGGTATTTTTTACCTTTGGACTTTTGCTGGTTGTTTTTCATAAATAAAACTATTGCATCCAGGTCAGTTCACCACACCTGCTCCCTCAGCCTCCACTAATAAACCATCGGAGGATGTTGCTAATAAGTTTAATAATTTCTTCACTGAGACTATCCAGGCCCTAGCCAGTCAACTACCTAAGTGTTCCTCTAACTTACAGTTTCCCATTCCCAGTACCCAATTCTCCTTTAGCCTCCTTCCGGTCTCTACATCCATTATCCGCTCCCTAATCAAAATACCCACCACCCCATCTGATGACCATCTCCTTGCTGAATACCTGCAAAAAGCTGCAAACATCATAGCATATCCTATTTCCATCCTGATCAACCATAGCATATCAGAAGCTACAGTCCCCTCTCTCTGGAAAACTTCTCATGTCATACGACTACATAAAGGTGGTAGCTCCACTGATCTCTCCAATTATAGGCCTATAGCTATTTTATCACCACTGGCTAAAATTATGGAAAAGTGCATCCATAAGCAGCTTCTGCGCTATCTAATCCAGAACCATCATCTGGCAAAATCTCAGCATGGCTTTTGACCACATCATAGTACCATCACAGCCCTACTGACCTTCTCTGATGCTATTAACTATAACAGAAACAACAATAGACCATCCTCAGCCCTTTTTCTAGATCTCTCAAAGGCTTTTGATATGGTCAACCACCAACTACTTATTTCCACCTTGAAAGCATTTTCCTTAGACAATCATTCTATCCAGTGGTTTCAATCATATTTTTGCAATAGACAACAAGCTGTCGTATGGCAAAATAAACTATCCATCCTCCTTCCCAATTCCCTTGGAGTCCCCCAGGGATCTATTCTGGGTCCTCTATTGTTTTCCATTTTTATAAATGACCTCCATTTGGCCATTCCAAATGCTAATTGCATTCAGTACGCAGATGACTGTACTTTAATCTGCTCAGCTACCTCCCAACCAGTATTGCAGTCACTAACCCAAAATACCTTCAGTATAGTCAAAAACTGGCTTTGAGCATCAACTTATTTTAAATCCAAATAAAACTAAGCTCCTACTTTTCTCTCCCACCCAAAGGCCCTCTGTTTTACCCTTCTCTATAAAATCAGATAATGGTACTACAATATCTCCCAATGAGTGCACAGAACGTCTTGGAGTTTTGGTTGATAACAGTCTCAAATTCGATACATTTGTCAACCAAACTATTAAAACCATTCACAAAAAACTTGGTACATTATATAGAATTAAACCTTTTCTTACCCCACCTGCTAGAATAGCTATAGCCCATTCTCATCTACTCTCTACACTTTTCTATGCCTCCCCTCTACTTACCAACTTAAACAAACTTGATCTTAATAAACTCTCCACCTGTTATAACCACATAGCTAGATTTGCCACTGGTATACCTTACAGAACACATCACTGTAAGCACCAAAGCTATCTGGGCTGACTAGAGTTGCCCAGCCTATTAAAGTACAACCAACTAATAATAGCTCACAAAGTATTTAACCAACCAGATAATATTCCTGCTATTAAAAATATTATCTACCCCCACAGTAACTTTAGACCACTTCGCTCATCTAATAGACAGCTAGTCCAAACACACTGTTAAATCCAAAAACATGTCGGGTGACTCTCTGTTTGCCAATTCTGTTCGTAAAACATAGAACTCACTGCCTGATGACATCACTCAGGAGACCTCTCTAACACATTTTAAGAAAAGTCTCAAGCAGTATCTTAATAAACATTGGCTATGCTCCTGCTCTAAATCTAAAGTTTCCCATATATGCAAGTATAGAGATATATATTATAAAGAATGTATGTATATTTATAATTTTAATATTAATGAATAAATATTTTTAAATAACTTAATAAAAAGATTTTTAATGAAACATTAACAATTAATTATATATATATTATGAATTAGATATATTAATGTTATTTTGGAATTATCCAAACTGACTTATCCAATATTAATTACTATAGTACTACGAAATAAGCAAAATCTGATTTAAATCTGAATTTAATAATAGTAATAATAATTTTTAGTAATCAGATTATACCAAGTTTCAAAAATATTAAGTATATGATTAATTACACACACTTATAAAAAATCACTTTGATTAACAATAAATTAATATATTGGAGAATACTTAATTTTAATTTTAATGACAGCTAATGTTTTAATGTATGTTGAAATTTATTATAATATATTTTGTGACCAAGAAAGTCTACGTTATATCGAATAGCGTGCTTGAATATTTAAATAATAACTATCATAATGATAAATAAAAAATTTTAATATCTTCCCCTATTAATGATTAAAGACATATTTCTATAGTTTTTATCGCATTGTGACAAGTAAACTGATTTAAGTAGACACATTTTCGTATTTTCTCTACTACTAGTGATTAAAGACATATTCCTACAGATTTCATAGCATTATGACAAGTAAACTGACTTAAGTAGACCCATATTTGAACTTATATGAACCTTAATTAACGTGACACTCACATATCAATTTTATTTGTACTTTTCATTACAGAAAAGTATATGTTATATTATTTAATAATATCTAATACGTAGTGACAACGTTCGTTTATAACTGTCATAGAAAGAATAACAAGTGATATATTGCGCCTAATCCAATTGAGACATATACAAATTAGCGCTTAGTTATTAATATTTCTAGTACATATGTTAGTTATATTATAGTTTATACTTTATTGATATAGAACCTTAGCGCAAATGAACAAGTATTAATTAGAAGCTATACATAGCTAATGCTCCAGCATATATATTTCATAAATATATTTCCTATATAAATAAGGCATTAGAGAGTAGTGCATATATAAATATTAGTAAAAGATACATTACGTTTAGGGTTAGATCTAGAGATAACCTTTATATTAAAACATATATTGTATGAATATGAATATAAGTATTGTAACTAATTAGAAACGGTACATTCATGTACCTTATCGCGTATGTTATACAGCGAGACATTATCAATAAAAATTGTATTATTTTAGTAGGATTCATATAATTTAGTGGTTATTCATCACACCAACTATCATAGCCTATAAAGGTTTTTTACGCTACTGGTTTACTAGTTTGATACATGAATGCCTTATTAAATTAGAATTTGATGGAAGTAAGGATGCGTGGCCATATGGTGAGCAGGAATTATTCCAAACAATTTTGGAATAGACATAGTAGCCGGATAAGTGTAATAGATAGATGACACACATATACACTAAAAACTCACTATGTGGCTTACCAACGTAATCCAAGTTATGCATGTCGCACTTGATGTATACACATTTGCCAGCTATTTTTTACAAAGTGTTGTAATTAATAGCTTTTTTAGTTTTTGTTTTTAAGCAATAACTATTTATATTTGTACTAAATGATGTTACAACATATTCTTGAATGTTATTATATATCTGATGCTGCGATACTAGCTATCGCAATTATATTAATATATCAGTGAAATTTTGAACAGGCTGTAACATTTTTAAAATTTTGTGTTTTTAAGTAATAACTGTTTGTATTTGTACTGGGTGATGTTACAATGTAACCTTGAATGTTGGTATATATCCGATGCAGCGATACTAGTTGTCGGATGTATGCTAACACATTAGTGAAATTTAGAACAGGATGTGACATCAGCAGGTTTAATTTTAATTTGTTGTGTATATTTTACAAAGATACATAGGATTATTAATATCTTATTATTAGTTATGTACTAGATGATAAGACAATGTCCTATTAAGCATAAATTCATAATAGCAGATGCAAAACTAAGTAACGCTGTTATAAGAATATATATTATGCGTTTTGACATAGCACAGGACATGACATCATGAAATTTGAAATTCAAGAAGTTATAAATATGGCTTTTTGTTAAGTGTTTTTGATCTTGGACATACTGGATTAAACAATGGGTGCCAGCAGAGGTGAAAATGGTTATACCCAACTTGATGAGGTGCTAAGTGCATTGGTTTCTGGCTTGGTATTGACTTTCATTTCATTGAATGAGAGGCTTAAATGCTGAGCTGGTTAAAATGTCTTGTGCATTTCAATGTATCTATTTCCTTAAATGTTTTAACCAGTGTAATCCATTCATGCATTCATTACAAAGTAGTAAAGTCAGATATTGTCCAGATGCATCATGTGGAGAGAGAAGGCTTGGCTTAATTGTTTGGGGGGTGGGTATGCTGTTTTATGAAACAATATGCATGTCGCTTTCTACAGAATTCTGCTTAGTTGTGGAACTCACAGTCATAAGGGAAGGTTGGACAAGAGGATAGTGCAGCGTTTTTTTTTTATTTTTATTAAATTAGTACTGTTTTTTTAAGAATTTTACTTTTTGTGGTTGGTGTCAGTGGGATTATAAATGACTGTCACAATTTGCTATAGGTGACTTGAATTTTGGAGTTAGTTTTACAGATAATGGCGATATTCTGATGATTAAGCTGTTCTGCAGAGTCTGTGCAAGCCATCTGGAGAAGCAGTCAGCATTGTAGGAGATGGTTGCTCAAAGAATTAATGGGACTTGTTTAGACTACACACTTGGACATTACAGGTAAGTGAACATTTTTATACTTGGGAGATTCAGATTTAAACTGTGTGTTATTGATGACATCTCATTTGGTTTCATTACTGGAGAAATTTAAGTGGATAGTATGTGTTTGATGTACTTCTTGTTTCCATGTTGCATGGTTTATATAGTGCAAAGCTTTGCATTTTAGGTTTAATATTTTACAGGTTGCTAGTGTTCCTGCACTCGGAGTGTGCAGTAATTTCAGTGTGTGTTTGTGTTAATGGAGGAGTGCTATCTCCACTGCTAACTGGCTATTTTTTCACTGATTGCATGGGAGTCTGGTTTTTCTAGGAGGTTTACTATGTTCTTTTTGTTTTGCTCTGCAAGATTTTAGCCCTACTAAGAAGGTGCAGTCATTTTTGAGGGTCTTAGTGTGGCTTATTATTTATGTATTTTATACAATATTTATTGTGTTTTCCTTGTGTGGATAGTGACAATAAGTTTGGAATTGGGGGGGGGGGGTGGGAGGATGGCATAATGGTTAAGCTGCCTACCTTACAGGAACAAGATGCAGGGTTTGATTCCCACAGAGGGTAGTTGGCTAGGCTTAAAGTGGCCCACAAGGGCAGTTAGACTAGTATTAATCTATGAACCTATGAACCTATTACTTTTGTTGAGGGGTTGTGAAACCAGAGTTGTCACTTCACCTCCTGGTGCTGCATGTGAAATTGATTATGGCCATGTTTTATTGCTCAGATACTAGGTAGGTTTTCCTGCTGGCTCAAAGGAAACAACAATGCACTTCACACAAGAACATGCATTCAGTGTATTGTTGTGCCATGTTTTGTGCATAACTAGTAGATTCATAGGTTTATACTAGACTAATGACCACCAGAGGCTTTACAAGTCCAAAATCATGTATAGCTTTTAAAGATTACCCTAATTCACGCTAATAGGAGAACAACCGGATTTTGAACAACATGGATTTCCTAAAGACTAAGAAGTATGAAACTCGAGTGTCTGACATTACAGACTGACTGTAATCTTCAGTGATTTACCAGAAAATCAAAACATTTTACAAAGAGAAGGGTAATAATATGAGGCACAAGCTGAGCAGTATGAAGTAGTTAATGACCAGTAATATTGCTTTCATATATTTTCAGTCCGATGATTTTTCTTGTGGTGAGGGTGGCCAGTTATTTCCACAGATTTCATTATCTGGGTGTAATTTCTTTCTTGGTTTTCAGCTGGGCAGTTGTTGCAATCACAAGTTGTATATTGTATTGTATTGTATTATATTATATTATATTAATATAATATAATATACAAATAATGCAAGGCATACTAGCACTACTACTACTACTAACTCTCACTACTATAGCTGACACCACATCCATACACACTAACATACCGTTAAACAGTACCTTCCACGTTAACACATACCAACACACACACACATACACGCAAAAATATTGTAATCTGCTCCACACTATTTAGTAATACCTCATTATTTTATATACACAAAATACCCACCACATTACCTCTCAATTGACAGACAGCATCTAGAGTAAATACAGACCTAGCTCATGCTATAAAACTCAAACTATTCCTTAATAAATGGCTACTAATCTCAGGAGACATACACCCCAACCCAGGTCCATGCAACAAACCTCTCTCTGACAAACAAAAATCAGACCTACTTATTTATTAACCTAAACTCAAGAAGTATATCCAACAAACTACATGACCTACATGCATTCATAGCCCACTACTCATCTGATATACTAACCATTAGTGAAACTTGGCTAAAACCCACCACCCAAAATGAAAAATCCCCCCCCCCCCCCTCCGGTTATAGCATCCGAAGGCAAGACAGAGATACCAAAAAGGGACGTGGTGTTGCAATTTTATTCAAAAATACACTTAACCTCCAGCCTCTGAAAACACCTTTCCCAAATTTCAGAATGCAGAAACATTAGGCTCCGTTTTTGTCCCTCAAAAACAAAAAGAATCAACATCCTCTGCAGTTATATTTCTCCAGGAAATAACTCACCTATAATAGAGGAAATGTTAGAATGGACTACAATCAACCTGCCCCAAGAAACCATCCTGCTAGGCGACCTAAACATAGACCTGCTAGCCTGCAACTCCAGCAATCCCTCAAACCACATCAACTTATTTGGATTCTCACAACTAATCCAAGAACCTACCAGAGTTGACAAAAAAAATCCAAAAAAACATTCCATTCTCAATTGGACTTTAGTTAATTTCCCCAAAGAAAATTATCATGTGGGCTGCCTACCTGATGAACTGAGTGACCACTGCCCCACATTCCTTATACAATATGGGTTTGGGTATATTTACCTGTTTACGAAGGAGGAAAGTAGAGATGAACATAAGGTAAATCCACAAATTCTTAACAGCATGTTACAACAATGTAACTGGCACCCACTACTAACTCTAGCATTAGACCAGACAGTAGAGTTTTTCAATAGTACTTTTATGAATGTTCTATGCTGCGGTGGTATGGCGGTAACGTTGTTACCTCACAGCAAGAGATTATCCCGTTCGATTCTCGGCGTGGCTTGGGAGTGCCTTCTGTGTGGAGTCTGCATGTCCTCCCCGCGGTCGAGTAGCATTCAAAGACATGCGTGCGTAAATGGGTGTGCCTTCGTTGAAGGTTGGGCATCGAGCTGGCACCTCGGCATTTCGTAAAAAAATCTACTACCAATCATTAGCGGACCGGAGTTCCGCTGTGGTGACCGCTTACCGGGAAAAGGCTGAAAGACAAACAACTTTTATGAATGTTCTAAATACAGTAGCTCCCATCAGGAAACTTAGAACAAAAGTTAACTATGCCCCTTGGCTAAATAGGACCACAAAGGCCATACTAAAAGCCAGAGACAATGCCTGGAAGATCTGGAAAAAGAATAACACTAGCCAAGATAGACAAAAATATCAACAACTTCGGAATCAGGTCAAAAAAACAAACAAAAATGGATAAGCAAAACTACTTCCTAGGTATCCAAAACAAACATTCCAAAAACACCCAAAAGTTCTGGCAAGCTATCAATTCCCTTCTGAAACCAGGCAAATCTACTACCCCAGCTCCCAACACCAATACTAATAATGATAGCATAGCTTCTCAATTTAATCATCACTTCACAGAATCTATTCTCTCATTATCTACCCAGCTATCTAACAATAACTATATTCACCCCAATTATAGACCACAATAATATACCCTTCCTTTACACTCTCACCTGTACCAACCTCCACAGTTAAAAAAATACTCTCAAAACTAAAACCCACCACTCTCACAGCAGATGCTCTACCCACTAATTTGCTAAAATTAGCTGCAGAGTCCCTAGCCTACCCTGTCTCAATTCTTATAAACTGCTCCATAAAAGAAGCTTACATCCCTGAACTATTGAAAGTGTCATATATTATTCCCGTACACAAAGGCGGCAACTCCTATGAGATTTCAAACTATCGCCCCACTGCTATCCTATCCCCCTTTCCAAGCTCCTGGAGAAATGTATTCTCACCCAAGTGGTGCATAACCTCACATAATCTCCTCTCCTTCACACAGCATGGCCTCTGCCCAAACCATAGTACAACTGCTGCTCTTCTCTCCTGTACCAACCAGGTTAACCAACTCAGAATCAACAACAACTTTGTATCAACCACATTCTTAGCTCTATCTAAAGCGTTTGACATGGTCTCGCATAACCAACTTTTAGACACTCTAGCCACCATGTCCTTTGCCCCCGCCACTACTTCCTGGTTAAAAAACTATCTACCAACTACTATAGGCGTTCCACAAGGATCAATACGGGGTCCTCTACTATTCACCATTTTCACCAACAAACTACATACCTCCACTCAGCATGCATCACTTATACAATACGCAGATGACTCAGCCCTAATCTGCTCAGCCCCATCCAGAACCACTCTTCAAAAGCTTACCCAAGAATCTTTCTGCTCTGTGGAAAAATGGATTACTGATATCCAACTGATTCTAAACCCCAACAAGACCAAATTACTTCTTTTCACCCCCAACAAATCCAGAAACACACCTCCTTCCTTCACTATCACCTCCAAAAACGGCATCACAATCTCTCCCATACGAAGCTCCTCGGTGTTGAAAGAGATAAGGATCTTAACTTTGATGTCCATATCTCTCAAACCATTAAAAAGGTACACAACAAATTAGGAACTTTAACACAAACAGTTCCTATCAGACCAAGCACGAATCACCCTAGCCCAAACCCACCTTTTATGTACCCTAATGTATGCATCACCAATCCTAACCACATCAGCAAAACAGACCGAAACAAACTAGAATCATGTTACAATAAAATTGCAAAATATGCCAATAACTCCACTTTTAGAAGCCATCACTGTCTTGCCCTAAAGGAGCTACAGTGGTTAGAACTCCCTCAGTTAATGAGTTACCACCAACTAGTGCTCACCTTCAACATACTAAAGAATCCCCACAAAACTCCAGCCCTAAACCAACTACTAAACCAATATTCAGCAAACCATCTGCTACGCTCATCCAACAAAACCCTACTCTGTATATCCAAAGCCAACAATACTGCAGGGAAAGCTCTTTTCTCTCATACCATCTCTAGGAAATGGAATAAACTCCCCCAAAATATCTCTTCAGCACCATCTATCTCACTGTTCAAAAAGTTACTTAAGTCACACCTCTTGCAATCCTGGCTCTGACCTCACATCACATAAATGCTTTCCTGCTGTCCTCCAATTCTTGCTACCTTCCTCTCCTCACTGCTTACTATCTCTCATATACAGTACTCAAATACTCCCATACAGAGTATACTATGTGTAAATGATTGTGTCTTGTGTGCTGTGTCTTTTGATTGAATCAGTTAATGTGAGTCTTTTCTCCCAAATACTGCCATCCAGAGTCTACTATGTGTAAATTAAGCTTGCTTGGAACAAATCATTGCATGATATATCTTTTTTGATTGTACTTTTAACATTGTAGATATTGTTTGATGTGGAGCTTTTCTCCTCGGACTTTCTCAGTAAACAAATGTAAAATACTTGTGAACCTCTGCTATCTCTGAAAAAAACAAAAAACAAAAAAAAAATCTTGCTTTTTTCCCACTTTTCTGAGATTTAAAAATGTTCAGTTACAGGCTTGCTGTTCTTGAACTGTGTGTAAGTTTCTTGGAGGCCATTTTTGGGCTAAAGGGAAGTCTCTTTGTTGATCAGTGGCAGTGAAAAACATTGAGCAGCCTGCCTGCCCTTGTGGGAGTGGTTACTGACTTGAAACTGTAGTTTTATTGGCCATTTTGGGTCAATTCCAAACTCCTTCATCTTCCTCTCTTAAAACCCTCTTTTGCGCGGTTTTGCGTGTTTTTGTGCATAGCGCAACAGCAGGCAGCGCCGCCTAATTGGGTTTAAACTATTCCTGGCTCCACAAAGTCTGCTCTTCACTTTTTCCCTTAGAACTGCTCTAGCTCTCAATTTAAACACCATATTCTCATTCTAAGGCCCTTCACTGGTCCAATTAAGTAATCCTACAAGTTAGGCACTATTAAACCATAAGAACTACTTACTCTTATACTCTCTACGATTACCCTGTCCTCTATTGGTCCGTCTTAAATTCAGTTTCCCTATATTACTCTAGCATGTCCAAAGGTCAGTCAGTGGTTTCCTCTCCAGTCCATCTGGTGAATCTGGGAATTTTGAGGCAATGTTACAACTGTCTCATGTACACGGACAACCCTCTCCTCCTCCAAACAGGTTCAAATATATGTGAGAAATGCAACTATTTAGCCAAACTGGAGGCTGAGCTCTCTCATCTCAAAACTGGTGTAACCAGTCAGGAGGAGAAGGTAACCTCACACAACACAATTCCAGTATCACATAGTCCCACCACATCAGCGAACCAAACACATAAATACACAAAAACATACTCGGAGGCTCTAAATAAAAATCTACCTAAGCAACAGAGACCTCCAAAGCAGACATCCAAGCAAACGCTACCTCAAAACAAAACACGCACAACACATAGCCCACAAAGTCAGTGTGCCAAGCAGCCACAGCCCTTAAGGCTGAATAACTCACCTGATACTCTTGTAATAGGTGACTCTATTGTCAGACACACTGACGTCCCGCTCACCAGGCTGAATAAAGAGAAGGTCATGGTGAGCTGCCTGTCGGGTGCTAGGATCCGCCACATAACGCAAGCACTCAGGTCACTCCAAAGCAAATACAAATATGACTCAGTCATTGTACATGCTGGTGTGAATGACCTGAGACGTACCTCCCTGGACTACATGAAAAGAGACATAGAGGAGCTCTCTGATCATGTAGCCCAGGCTGGTATGACCCTGACCTTGAGCAGCATCTTACCCTCACCTAGAATGATGCCACAGTACAAAGACAAAATGATCGATTTTAACAATTGGCTAAAATTTTGGTGTCATTCAAAGGGGATCCAGTATCTGTCAGCCTGGGATGACATGCTTGACAAGCCACATTGCTTCACTAGGGACGGCTTGCACCTGTCACCAGTGGGCTTTCGGATATTGGCAAAGGCTCTTGCCACCCCCATAGTGCCTTTTTTAAGTCAAACCCACCCCCATAGACAACACAAGGAACAAGAAACTAAGGGTAATGCTGCTTAACGCCAGAAGTCTTAATCTCAAGATGCATGCACTCGAAGCTCTCCTCAGTATGGAGAACATCGATATCTGTGCAGTGACAGAAACCTGGTTCAAGGCTCCAGAGAGCACCCCAGCACTACCAGGCTATACCTCATATCATGCTTTTCGGCCCCAAAACCCGGACCGAACTGCAAAAGGAGGGGGAGTTTCCATATTTATCAAGGATATCCACACCTCCAGGTTAGTGGCATTGCACGAAGTATCGGAGACCATCCATGTGCAACTAACAGTGGGCAAGACTGCTTTTCAGTTTATAGCATCTTACAGACCACCCTCTCAAAGTCAGGAATCCCACTCGGCTTTCCTGAAAACATTGGAGAACATGAAGATCTCTCTGAACACCATTATATTGGGCGACTTGAACTACCCAAACATTGACTGGGAGCACTACTCAAGCCCCAGCACCTTAGCCCAAAGGTTCCTGGAAATTATAAACTCAAATGCTATGGAACAACTAGTCACCACTCCCACAAGAGGGGACAACATACTAGACCTGATCATTACCAACATGGGGACTCTATGCTCCACACCAGAAATATAGCCCTCATTGGTAAGATCAGACCATAAATTAATTTCACTGGATGTCCACATCCCGACCCCACCCCCAGCCCAGAAAAACACAGTGAAATACTTCTCAAAAGCAAACTTCTCACTTCTCAAAACCGAAGTGGAATCCTTCAAGGCCCCAGGGCCAGTGGAAACTACGGCCCAAACTGCAGAATCCTATATAAACGCATTCTACGGACATCTCCAGGAATGCATGGATCATGCTATCCCAAACAAAACCAAGACCCAATCATCCAAAGGTAGGCATCCAGTCTGGTGGACCCCTGCCATAAATAAACTATACAACAGAAGGAGGAAGCTACTACATGATAGAGCAAAATTCCTAATAGGGAAGGCATCTCTGATCAGTACTAGCAAAAAATTACGATCCCTCATAAAATCCTTCAAGGCCAGCTTCGAGAGAAAAATTGCACAGGACACCAAAGACAATCATAAGGCTTTTTTCAGTTATGTTAGGAACCTGGGATGCAACTCCCAGACTTGTTCTGAGTTGATTCTAAACGACAAAAAATACACTGAACCCACAGACATCGCCAATATCCTGGCAGACAGGTTCAGGGCAAACCCCCCCCCAAAGAGCAAGTATCTATCCCGGCAGAGGGCTGCCTCCCAAACATCTCTGATGCTCAGGTGAAGACTGCCCTCTCCAAAGCAAAAAACACTGCTTCCATGGGACCATATGGCGTCCCAGGATGCGTCCTACATGAACTCCAAGAGGAACTAATCCCTCAAATAAAACAGCTATACAATCTCAGCCTCACTACAGGATATGTTCCCACAGAATGGCGTACAGCAACAGTGGTCCCACTCCACAAAGGTGGAGCCTCTACGGACCCTGGAAACTATCGCCCCATAAGCCTGACTAGCTTAGTCTGCAAGGCTATGGAGAGGATCATCATGGAGCTCATAAACAAAGACATTGGGGACCTACAGACACTAGATCCTACCCAGTTCGGCTTTGTCAAGGGCAGATCCTGCCTTTTGAACCTGGTTGACTTCTTCGAAACAGTCACCAAAGCCATAGATAAAGGGAAGGTAGTCCATACAGCCTATCTGGACCTTGCAAAGGCATTTGACACAATACCCCACTCGGGCATCATAGATAAGCTATCCAGCTTAAATATAAACCCCTATGTCACAAGATGGGTGGCAAACTGGCTCAAAGACAGAACCCACAGAGTGAGAGTTGCTGGAGCCATGTTAGACTCGAAACCGGTCACAAGTGGCGTACCACAGGGTTCTGTCCTGGGACCACTCTTGTTCTGTATATACTTTTCCGAGGTACAGGCAAACGTGGGAGGACTATGGCTCACCAAGTTCACAGACGACTGCAAACTGGGCGCCATAATCGACTCTCCAGCTGACACAAACATCCTTGAATAAGGTCTCACAGAGACAGATAACTGGTGCCAGCGCCGTGGTTTAAAGCTAAATGCCAAAAAATGTATAGTCATACCCTTTGGCAAAAACAATGTGCCCACAAATTACCACATAGGTGGAAACCCATTAAGTACAGAGAAAGTTATTAGGGACCTGGGGACCCAAGTTGATAGCAATCTCTCCTTTGAAAACCACATTGCCAAAGTGGTTAGAAAGACCTTCTACATAGCCCATCTCATCACGAAGGGTTTCACATCTAGATTAAGAGAGGTAATCGTGCCCCTTTATTCATCCCTCATCAGGCCCATCATAGAATACAATGCCCCTTTTGGGATGTACCTTACCCGACACCTGCAGCAGTTAGAAAGACCCCAAAAGTATCTCACCAAGAGGATCAAGGGTCTCAAACAGATGCCATATGCTGCTCGGTTAAAAAAACTCCAGCTCTACTCAGTTGCATACCGCCTACTTCGAGGTGATCTATGCCTAACATACAAAGCTATGTCAAATCCAGAATTAATGGACATGCTCCACCTCAGTAAATCTAAATCCCTTAGAGCCACACGCTTGAGGGACTTGAACTTCAGCACAGAAATAAATAGAACTTGCTGGAGGGACAGGTTCATAACCCAGAGGCTCCCTTCGCTCTGGAATAGAATTCCAGTTAATGTGAGGCAGAGCACCTCACTGAATCTCTTCAAGAAGAATCTCGATAGGTGGATGGGAGATCGTAGGTTTGTCCCAGGGATTACTCCCGTGTCACTATTAGACAGAGGCACAGTAAACTAAACCTTAAAAAGGGCACAGTATACTCAAATCAAGGGGTGGCGTAAGCCATACAGAATCGGGCTAGGCTTATAATTGCCCCAGGGCAGATAGCCTAGTATGAACCTATGAACCTATAAATAAATAGTTAGTAATAATAAGTAATAATAAGTAATTAATAATTAGTGGGGTGTAGGCAGGGGAAACATTTGTAAGGACAAGTTCAAACATGATATTTGTTTACTGATGTCTGACTACCGGGAAAGTCTAACTGGGTAGGTGTCCATTTTTGTCTAGATAGTTAGGAAGTAAGTGAAAAGGGTGAGGGTAATCTACAAGTGTAGTACATTGAAGGATGCACAGTAGCAAATCCCACCCCAAACACGCCTCCAGTTGTACGGAGCCAGAATCCGCATGAATATCCCCACGCCTCCTGCCATGGCGAGGCTGCATCAGTATGAATATTCATCCCACTAATAAATTACATTGAGTCATTTACTGACAAGCAGACTCAAAGATTACAAAAGCCTACAAAATATTGAGAGCCTCAAATGAATTACATGTTTATTTACTGACAAGCGGTCACAAAGATTACAAAAGCATACAAAAGCACACAAAGATTCAGTTTAATCATACAGTTTATTCAGACATGCACTCACAGAGATTAATTTTATTCAGACTATCACCATTACTATTTACTGACAAGCAGTCACAAAAATGCAAGCGTATTCAGACAAGCAGTCAAAAAGATTCATTTTATTCAAACTATCATCATTACTATTTACTGACAGTCACAAAAATGCAAGTGCATTCAGACAAGCAGTCACAAAGATTCATTTTATTCAGACTATCATCATTTCCACCATTAAAAATAGAATAAAAGCAGTCACAAAGATTCAGTTTATTCAAACATCATGTGCACCTTATTGTTAGCCGCTATTATCCTGGCCACCCAGTTCCTGTTATAATTAAATGTGTGACTGGGACCATTTTATTATTTGGATGTTAGAATTAAATGTGTGACTGGGACTGTTTTATTCTTTTGATTATAATATTAGAATTTCACTGACTTTACGTGTTTATTTTTGGGTATTTTGTGATTAACGATAACGTATCCATGATGTGGAAATTAGCATGCCTGTCACTCTAACTCGATTACCCCTGCCAATCAGTTAGGACATGCCCAAAGCTGCGCAGAACTAACTGCGAGGTACTACACTTGTAGATTACTAAGGGTGAGTCAGGAGGTGTAAGGTATGATTAGGTACTTCATGTTTAGAAATATCATTATCCTGAGGACGGGCAAAAAACAAGGCAGATTTTGGCTAAGAGCTACTTCTGAATGGTTTTGAAGGACTGGAGGAAGGGTATTGATCTGATAGATATGGGTAAGGAGTCCCAGGCCTTAGCAACATGGTATAAATATAGATCATGCTCTGCAGGTTTGATAGGGTTGTGGACAAAGGGTTTTCCTCAGTGAATCATAATGATGGAGTACAAACATAGTTGTCTAGAATGGTATTTATTGCTAGACAAGCAGATGATTGCTGGCTAATGTTGTAGGTGTGGAGAAGCTCTGTATAGGTTAGTTGATAATACATGCTTTCAGTGCTATACAGTAGTGGGTTCTGAAAGGGGGGATTTGCTGATAATTTAGCCACTTTATTATAGGATTGTTCAAATGTTGCTTTATATGGTGACTGGAAGTTAGTAGAATGGGCTGTCTAAACTAGTGAGGGGAGGTGTTAATTAGTGGAGAGTTGTAGCTGTAGTTGTGTTGATGAGAGTTTTTGCATCTGTAAAGCACTGCAAGTTTCTGGTGATTTTGTTTTATGCATTTTTGTATGTGCATCTCAAATGCAAGATTATAGGTTCATAGGTAAGGCAAGTACTTGGCTAGCGGTTTAAGTCTTTAGCTCTCGTGGTCCTGATGGATTTGGATTTTTTGAGGTGGAGCATGTCCATCAGATCCTGATTGGACATGGCCTTGTACGTCAGGCAGAGATCACCTCTGAGCAGGCGGTATGCTACTGAATAGAGCTGAAGTTTCTTTAGTCTGGCAGAATAAGACATATGTTTGAGACCCTTGATCCTTTTGGTGAGGTACTTTTGTGGTCTCTCCAGCTGTTGCAAGTGCCGGGTGAGGTACATACCAAATGGGGCATTGTACTCAATCATGGGTCTGATGAGGGAGGAATATAGGGGTACAATGACATCCTTGGATCTGGATGTGAAACCCTTCATGATGAGGTGCACAAGGTAGAATGTTTTTCTAACGACTTTGGCAACGTGGGTGTCAAATGAGAGGTCGCTGTCTACTTTGGTCCCTAGGTCTCTGATTACTTTTTCTGTACTCAGTGGGTTGCTGTCTATGTGATAATTTGTGGGTGCTTTGTTTTTTCCAAAAGGGAAAACTATACATTTTTTGGCATTTAGTTTAAGGCCGTGACTACGGCACCAGTTGTCCGTTTCAGTGAGGCCTTTTTGTAGGATGTGTGTATCTGCTGGTGTATCGACTATGGCACCTAGTTTGCAGTCATCTGCGAACTTTGTCAGCCAGAGCCCTCCCATGTTTGCTTTAACATCTGAGAAATAAATGCCGAACAAGAGGGGTCCCAGGACAGATCCCTGTGGGACACCACTTGTGACTGGCTTTGAGTCTGACATTGCTCCAGCGATTTTAACTTTATGGGTTCTGTCCTTTAGCCAGTTTGCAACCCATCTAGTGACATAAGGGTTTACTTTTAAGCTGTTTAGCTCATCTATGATGCCTGAGTGGGGTATTGTGTCGAAGGCCTTAGCCAAGTCCAGGTATGCTGTATGGATTGCTTTGCCCTCATCAATGGCTCTAGTGACTGTTTCGAAAAAGTCAACCAGGTTTAAAAGGCAGGATCTGCCCTTTACAAAGCCGAACTGGGTGGGGTCAAGCGTCTGTAGGTCCCCTATGTCTCCGTTTATGAGTTCCATGATGATTCTTTCCATAGCTTTGCGGACCAGGCTAGTCAAGCTTATGGGGCGGTAGTTTCCAGGGTCTGTAGAGGCACCCCCCTTGTGGAGTGGGACCACTGTTGCTGTACGCCAGTGTTCAGGTACATATCCTGAAGTAAAGCTAAGGTTAAGTAGCATTTTTATGTGTGGGTTTAGCTCCTCTTGGAGTTCACGTAACACGCACCCCGGGATACCGTCAGGTCCCATTGATGCTGTGTTTTTTGCTTTGTTTAGGGCGGTTTTCACTTGGACATCTGAGATGACAGGGAGATTACATTCAGCTGAGATAAGTATTTCTTCTTTTGGGGGTGAAGGAGGCGAGAAATTTGCACTGAACCTGTCAGCCAGAATGTTAGCAATATCTGTGGGTTCAGTGCATTTTTTGTTGTTGTGAACCAACTCTGAGCATATCTGAGGGTTTCCACCCAGGTTTCTAACATAGCTGAAGAAGGCTTTGTGGTTATCTTTAGTGTCCTTAGCGATTTTTCTCTCAAAGTTTGCCTTGGATGTTTTTATGAGAGAACGTAGTTTTCTGCTAATGTTGATCAGAGATGTCTTCCCTTCATGGGATTTCGCTCTGACGTGCAGTAGCTTCCTTCTTTTGTTATACAATTTGTTTATGGCACAGCCCTGGGGAAAACAGTAATATTTTTGGGGTGGACAGTTGAGCATAAGTTGTGAGTTACAAAGCCATGTTTCAGTGTCTGTTACAGCCTCTTGAATAATTTTTTGGAGATGTGCCAAGTTGTCTGATACACAGTTGAGTGTAGTCATCAGTGTGTTGTGTGGCTCAGTGGCGGGTACTGTTTTGTTAAAGAGGAGAAGACCAAGGATAGAGCCTTGTGGTACACTGGTGGTGACTGGGAGGTATGGAGAGAGGGCAGAGTGCCACTTTAGTAACTGATACCTGTTGAACAAGTAGTTTTTGAACCATAGAAGGGTGCTCTGCGATAGACTAATGGGGACATTTGAAGTAGAATTTTGGTGTGACAAATTGTGTTGAAGGCTTTAGACAAGTACAGAAATAAGGGGGAGACTAGTTTGTCATTATTTCTTTCTTTACTAACAGCATCTGTAGGGGATAGAAGTGCAGTGTTAGTACTATGGGAGGTGCAGAAGCCAGAGATGGTGTGTTTAGCATGATGGTTAAGGCCTTCATCTCATAAACACAGAGTACACAGTTTGATTCTGAATTCTGGGTAATTGGCCTACTATTCTCCCATGAATCTAAGATGAATTTAGGTCTAAGGTTAGTGATGTCTGTTGAATTGCCTACTTTGTGTAGATAATGTGTGATTATTTCCAAAGAAAGGGGATATGGGATTCCTAGACTGATGTATTGATAAGGACTGAGACAAGATGGGCAATGCTATTGGCTGCTGTTTTAAGGTACTCACTTGGAAGGTCACCAGCTGAGTATGGTTTGAGTTCTTTTATATGGACTGAGGGAACTGGTTTGAAGGTGAAAGTGGACGTAGTGATATATGGCTGTTGGACAGGGTTGGGATTAGATGTGGGAATCCTTGGTTAGGAATACTATACTATCTATGAAATAAGAGATGAATTCTACTGCAGGTCTGAGTGACAAGTTTTTGGCAGAAGCATTAGGGTTGAATTTTTGACCAGGATGCAAGATTTCTTTAATAGATTACTGGAATCGTTTTAGAGTTTTGTTAGTTATTATTCAGTGTTGTTCTGGTATAGTTTTTTTTTTCCTTAATTTATTTGTTTTTTATTACAGATGTGGAGCATTCAGAAGTTTGAGATATTGTGATGTTTTTGTATTTCTACCATTCTTTCCACACTTTTTGTTTATCCTACATTCGCATTCCTCTCTTTGGACACCCAAATTGCATTATTTGTTTTCACTGTCTTCCTTCCAGGAGTTGTAAGGCTATTTAGAAAATTGCAGTGAATTCATTTAAAGCATTACGTAAGGGTAGGATTTTTTTGGATATTCCAGTTAAAAGATAATAGAGTAGTAATGCTTATGCCTGGGTTAAATGTCGACAGGTTGCATGTTGCTTTATAAACATGCCATTTAAGTGGATGTGTCAGATGTATGGTTTAATTTCTCCAAATCTTTTGGGTTTCTAATACCGTTATGGGAATGGACCCCATTCCTAAGTCAAGGTATAGATAAAGTTCATGAAATTAATATTGTTTGTCTTTGTTATCCCAAAGTGCTCTTCGTAGCATGCACAATAGGCCCAGAATTGATTCCTGGAATTCATACGGAGTTACATCAGTGGTTAGCATATCAAAAAATGACTTCAGTTTTTTTTTTTAATTCAACCCATTGCTCCGCCGACTACTATTGGAAAATGTCAGGGCATTTTTCTCCACATTTCTGCCTGCAAATCTTGATATTTTATGACTTTGTGTCTTGCTGTATGTAAGACACTGTAATGGCAATGTCTAGCAATTTCAATGATCAATGCTACTTTTGTGTTTTTTCAGGAAGTACTAAAACTTGTGGTCCTGCAGCTACTTTTTTGGACTGTTGGTAATGGGTGATCCAATCTGATGTAAACTTCATCATTCTCTATAATACTTTGTGGTTGATGTTTCCAAAACTTATCAAGTACTTCTGCATTGTTGTGTTTGAACAGTCATCAGTGGAAATGTCTTGCCACACTATTGTGTCTTTCACTGTATAGGCCCTCTGCCTTACATGTTTATCACACCAGCAACAAGGTATGCGACTCTTTCTAAATCTTTTTTTTTTTTTTAAGAGAACCTACATTTGTCTGCTTTTCCCACATGTTCAATAGTCTTTGTAAACTAATGTGTATGTAGTCTACTATTCTGGGCTGTTATTATTAACCTTTTATCCACTGGTTTCAACTTGCGTCCTCTAATCGATTCCTGTGCCAAATCCTTATCAATATGAGGTTGTTCTTTGAGACCTCTATACTTACTATATTTATGGCTTTTCCACATTTTTTTCTTCTCATCTGATCTTTCTTATATTCTTTTTGTTTTTTCCCCACATTCAGTTGCTGCATGATTTTTGTCAGCTTCTGGTTTATTGCAATTGTCTCGTGTTCACTGACAACAACCTACTACTTAAAGGGACAGTCTCACCTTCTGAAAAAAAATGTTTCTTGCCTCGGAATAAAGCCTCATCATCCAAGCTGTAATCCCTCCCTCTTTGCAATGTTTCAATAATCTCACCCACTGAATCAACCTCACAATCGCAGAGCTGCTCATTTTCATAGGGGTGGACGCACAGATCTTATGTCCGCCCTCTTTGGAAACATCTTTGTTGCAAGAATTGATTAATTGCCTGGTGAAACATCTCAGCATTTAAATCATGCTCCTGCTGTAGCTCCTGTACTTCTCAACGTGCCAGAATGTGAGCAAGAAATCTGAACAAAGACTAAAATTATTGGGGTAAGTTGGCAAAAATAAAAACTTATTTTATGTAAACTAAAGTTAGAAACTTGATCGAATAACAGGAACTAACTGTGCATTTCCTAAGGAGATAAAGTTTGAAACTAAAATATATGTCATTATTTTTAGTAACATTAGAAATCCACCAGAAGGTATGTGTCAGAAATCTGAACATTCAGTGAAACTCTAGATGGCTGAGAAGGACTTGTACAACAAAGTCCGTGATCTGTGGCCATTCAGGGATGGTAAATGCATGCAGTAAGACGTCATTTCTTTTAGGAAGGCCATGCTCCTCGTTTTTTTTTTTCAGGACTACCCACCAGTGTGTGTGTGTGTGTGTGTGTGTGTGTGTGTGTGTGTGTGTGTGTGTGTGTGTGTGTGTGTGTGTATATATATATATATATATATATATATATATATATATATATATAGTCGAAACCCCAGATCATGGAAGAAGAGATCATCGAGACGAGAATCTCAAAATCCCAGTTCATCGAACCAGTGGAACAATGAAGATCTTCTCAGTGTAAGTAACCACTTACCCAAAAAGAAAGAAAACCTAAACCCACCATCCCTAACCCACCCAGGTGGAGGCCACACCCCCCACAACCCCATTGTGGGTGGGTGCCCCCCACACTCCCTAAATAAATATACCAACTCCAAAATTGCACTACAGGTGAGAAAAAGGGTTCACTGTCTTTCATAACAGGTGACTTACCCTTCATTGTTCCGCTGGTTCAATGAACTGGGATTTTGAAATTCTCGTCTCGACATTCTCATCTTCGATGATGTGGGGTTTTGATGATGGCAGGTAGACACATATATATTTGAGTATGTATGTATAGAGGTCTAATACATTTAGACGAATCTCTATTAGCCGAGATGACTTCACAGAACAGTTAAACAACTGAAACCACAAATCAGCATTTTTAACTAGTCTAAAACTTTGTATTATAGGATCATAGGGTGTTACTAGGCTATTGGCCCTGAGGCCCTTATAAGCCTAGCCAAGAGTTTAGCCCATGTTTAGACAAATCCGCACCCAATGCCGCTGTCTAGCAGGGAAATGGATGGAATCCCAGGGGCATATTTTCTGTTTCCCATCCAGTTATCCAGGTTGCGCTTAGAAAGGGGTAAAGAGGTACTCTGCTTAATGTGGAGAGGGAGTCTGTTCCATAGATGAGAGAATCTCTGGGACACAAATCTGTCCCACCAACAAGTCTTGTTGATGTCACAGACCAGGATGAGGCCACACGTGTGAGTTACTTGAGTGGAGCTTGACTTGCGGATATGCAGCAGTCCCATCAAGGTGGGGTCCACGATCTCCTTGTATGCCAGACAGAGCTCACCTCTGAGGAGTCTGTATGAAACTGAGTGGAGGGATGGGGCTTTTAGCCTAGCTGTATTTGGTAGATGTTTGAGGGCCTGGAATCTCCTGGCAAGGAACCTCTGTGGTCTCTCCAGCTGCTGCATGTGCTTTGTGAGGTACATGCCGAAAGGTGCATTGTACTCAATAATGGGCCTTATAAGGGAAGAATACTGGGATGTTAGAACCTTCTTGTCCCTGGATGCGACACCCTCACTTATGAGGTGGGCTATGTAGAAAGCTTTCCGTACCATGGAAGCAACATGGTGGTCACAAGTCAGATTGCTATCAACCTGGGTGCCCAAATCCGTCACGACCGATTGAGTGCTTAGGCCATTGTTGTTAATGTAATAATTTGTGGGGATGTCATTCTCCCCAAAGGGAATGATGATGCATTTTTTGTTATTCAGCACGAGGCCATGTTTCTGGCACCAGTCATTTGTGTGAGTGAGACCCTCTTGGAGGATGTTCACATCACTAGGGCAATTGATGACAACACCCAGCTTGCAGTCATCTGCAAACTTTGTCAGCCGTAGCCCACTGGTTTTGGCCTGGACCTCAGAAAAGTTTATCCCAAATAACTGAGGCCCCAAGACCGAACCCTGGGGTATAATGCTTGTTACGGGTTTACTGCTTGAGGTGGCTTCCCCTAATTTTACTACATAGGTTCTATCAGTGCACCACTTTGCTACCCATCTGGTAACATATGGATTGATGCCTAGTTGAGATAGTTTATCTATTATGCCTGAGTGGGGAATAGTGTCAAAGGCTTTGACCAGGTCAAGGTCGGCAGTGTGCACCATCTTCCCCTTATCCATGGCTTTGGTGACTGTCTCAAAGAAGTCGATGAAATTCAGCAGATGTGACCTCCCCGTGATAAAGCCAAACTGTGTGGGATCAAGTGTTTAGAGGCTGCTAATGTCCTTGTTAATTAGATCCATGAAAATTCATTCCATGGCCTTGCAGATCAGGCTAATTAGGCTAAAGGGTCTATAACTTCCCAGATCGGTGGACGCTCCACCTCTGTGTAAAGAGATGACAGTGGCTGTCCTCCACTCAGCTGGGACAAAGCCAGTACTCAGACTTTGGTTGAATAGGGTGCCTAATGGTGCTGCAAGTTCATAAGTTTAATTTTTTACAGGTTGCTAGTTTTCCTGCAGTATGAGTGTGCAGCAATTTCAGTGTGTGTTTGTGTTAATGGGGAGTGTTATTTACATTGCTAACTGGATATTTTTTCACTAATTGCTTGGGAGTCTGGTTTTCTAGGAGGTTTACCATGTTTCTTTTTGCTTGCAGCTGCAGGATTTTAGCTCAGCTGAGAAGATGCGGTCATTGATGAATGTTGTAGTGTGTCCTATTATTTAGTTATTTTTATACAATATTTGTTGTGTTTTCATTTTGTGGATAGTGACAATAATATTAGAATTAGTTTTGTTGAGGGGTTGTGAAAAAGGAGTTGTCACGTCACCTCCTGGTGCTGTATGTGGCAGTGATTATGGCCATGTTCTATTGTTCAGATACTGGGTAGGTTTTCCTGCTGGCTCTACTGAAACAACGGTCCACTTCCCATAAGAATGTGGCTCCAGTGAGACATTCTGGTGCATGTTTACAAGCCTACTGAAGGTTGCTACAGGTTAGTGTACATTTTTATATATGAAATGATTTAAAATCTCTTTCATTATTTATGTCATATCTTGAAGTTGCAGTATATGTTGTGGGAAATATGAATGATACATTCAGTGTATTGTTGTGTCATGTTTTGTGCATAACTAGTAGATTCATAGGTTTATACTAGACTAATGACCACCAGAGTCTATATAAGTCATTTCTTAGTTATTTGTAAGTCCAAAATCATGTATAGCTTTTAAAGATTACCCTAATTCATGCTAATAGGAGAACAACAGAACAACAAATTGAACAACATGGATTTCCTGAAGACTATGAAGTATGAAACTCGAGTGTCTGACATTACAGACCGACTGTAATCGTCAGTGATTTATGAGAAAATCAAAACATTTTATAAGGAGAAAGGTAATAACATGAAGTAAAATCAGGGATAGTTGAGCAGTATAAAGTAGTTAATGACCAGTAATATTGCTTTCATATTTTTTCAGTCTGATGATTTTTGTTGTGGTGTGGGTGGCCAGTTATTTCCACAGATTTCATTATCTGGGTGCAATTTTTTCTTGGTTTTCATTTGGCTAGTTGTTGCAATCACAAGTTGTATATTATATTATATTATATTATATTATATTATATTATATTATATTATATTAATGGGGTGTAGGCAGAGGAAACATAAGGACAAGGTCAAGCATGATGTTTGTTTACTGACGTCTGACTACTGAGAAAGTCTAACTGGGTAGGTTTCCATTTTTATTGCAGTTCCCAGGGAGAAAAGTTCACAGTATTTTAAACACTTTTTGAAAACAATTTTAAAAGCCTCAAAAAATAAAACAAAACATGTAAATAATTATACAAAACTGGACATAATGTGACAAAATTAGGTAAAACAAAGACAACTTATATAACAATAATTTCGCACTATATTATGTCCTCGAAAAGGTGGTTCAGCAAACGTTATTTATATCAAAAATGCCATTCCGCGAACTGTTCATAGTGAGATCAAGATACAGTGAAGATCAGAAAATTTGTCCTTTCCTTACTGTAGTGCAATCTCAGAGTTGGTATATATAAATAGTGGGGGGGGGGGTACGGCCCCCTACAAGAGCAAGTTCGCTGACTGGCATTTTCGATGTAAATGCATTTTTGGGGACATAAAACAGACCCCAATAATTTAATTACTAGAGACATTTTAGACAGTTTTTAGAAGTTAAAGTTAAACTGGTGTAATACATACAGGAATTGCAATATGAAGTTAGGGAAATAAGTTATTACATATCTAGATAAAGTTAGGAAGTAAATGAAAATGGGGAGTAAGGAGGTGTAAGTTATGACTAGGAACTTGTTCATGTTTAGGAATATCGTTATCCTGAGGTCAAGCAAAAACAGACAGATTTTGGGTAAGGACTATTTCACAATGGCTTTGAACGGCTGGAGGGAGGGTATTGACCTGATGCATATAGGTAAGGAGTTCCAGGCCTTAGCAACAAGGTATAAACATCATAGATCATGCCTTGCAAGTTTGATAGGGTTTTGCACAGAAAGTTTTTCCTCATGGAATCATAATGATAGAGTACGAACATAGTTGTATAGATTGGTATTTAGTGCTAGACAACCAGATGACAGCTGTCTAATGCTGTTAGTGAGAAGAGGCTCTGTATATATTGGTTGGTGGGCTAGTTCTAACAATTTAGGCTTTCAGTGCTATACAGTAGTGGGTTCTGAAACGGGCATTTGCTGCAGATTTATTCACTTTATTATAGCATTGCTAAAATTTTGCTTTTTGTGCTTCCTGGAGGTTAGCAAGAATGAGTGCTCCTTAAACTAGTGAGGGAGGTGCTAAGTAGTGGCAAGTGTAGCTTTAGTTGTGTTGGTGATAAAGTTTTTGGATCTCTAATGGACATGCTACACCTAAAATCCCAATCCCTCTGAGCTACACGCTCTAGGGACCTAAACCTTGTCATCACAATAAACAGGACACGCTGGAGGGATAGATTCCTGTCCCAGAGACTTCCCATACTCTGGAACAGGCTACCCATCTATGTCAAGCAAAGTTCTTCATTAGCACTCTTCAAGAAAAATCTTGATGAGTGGATGGGAAATAGGAAATACACCCCGGGGATCACTTCTGTGTCTCTGCTCGACAGTGGCACAGGAAAATAACTATGTTAAGTTGTCTATCTCGCCTTCATTCTTGCTGGATGGGTTCGGAGCCGACCTCGGCTCCGACTCGGCCACTCTAAAAGCTCGAGAGTTGGTTCCACCGGCTCGAGGCTGCCCCTATATCCCACAATGCTAGGCGTGAATTATCTCCAGAGCTCGTTTGCCGCTACAGCGATCGAGGTGTTTTTCTACCGGCTCCAGGTCAGTTTTAATTAGATTAGTCTAATAACTGTTTAAACTTCCTTTAGCTTAGTTTTTTCCCTTTTACCTTCAGTGTAGTGGATAATTTATCCTTTCTACCTTCATTCAGCCCCTTCTTCAAGAACTAATAAGTTCTTTCCTTAGGCCTTCGGGCCCTTCCATCCCTTACAGTGTGTATGTGTTTGGTAGGGGTTTATACTTATAACTTTACTTAACTTTTCAGAAGTTTTGTTTTAAAGTAATTTAACTTAAATTTTCTGACAGTGTAATCGGTGTGTGTGTGTTTTTGTGTGTGGTTACACTTCGGTTCCTTGAAAATGTCCAAGGATTCAAAGGTCTCAGGCTTCAAGAAGTGTGACTCGTGCTGTCAGAAAATGTCTCTGACAGACGGTCACACTTCTTGTGTGTACTGCCTGGGACCTTTACACCTGCAGGACTCTTGCGCTGTATGCCATGGCTTCAGCCCTAGAGTCCTGCAGGAAAGAAAAAACAAACTCATACTAAGGGGTTTGCTTAAGCCTGAAGGTTCCCTATCTGCTACATCAGGAAAACCTTCCAAGACTTCTAAGACCTCGACTCCAGCTTCAGAGTCGAGGCCTAAGGCTTCGAAGTCTGCTACTGCATCGGCTCCGGCTGGAGCCGATGAGTCCTTGACTGCAGCTTCTGTGGTTGCCTCGGCTCCGGCTGGAGCCGAGGTATTGGAGATTCCTGGGTCGGCTCCGATCAGACCATCGGAGCCGACATCTAGAAAGAGGTCGAGGTCACCATCCCTTGACTCCGTTCATTCGGCTCCAGCGTCTCCCTTGCTGTCTGAACGGAGCCACAGATCTCACTCCTCCAGGTCATCGAGGCTCTCGGATCATGACCTCCAGAGGGTAGTGAGTCGACTTCTAAAGTCCGAGGCACTGGCCCAAATGCTTCAGAGCCCGACTCATCAGTCGATGCCTCTACCTATCCCTTTAAATATTCCTCCTCTGACCCCTTTGAGCTCGGAGCCGGGGCGTCTCGGAGCCGAGACTGTGGTAGCGTCGGAGCCGATACATTTGTCTTCGGCTCCGTCGTCGGCTCCGATTTCTTCTTTTGAAGAATCTCGGCGCCGGACTTCCCTCGTCGGCTCCGAGGGGGTGAGTGGCATCGGACCCTTGTCTGACCCCCCTCTCCCTCTCGGTGCTTCGGCGCTGGTGAGTTCGGCTCCGACATCGGCCTCGGAGCCATCTCTGTCAGTGCCGAGGGAGGTTCTCAGCTTCTCAGAGCGGGGACCTTTGGCTCTGCCTGACAGGGGTGCGTTCGAGGTCATGCGGAGTGTGTTGGAACCTTGTTCAACTCCACAGTCGGCTCCGTCCGTCCCTCCCTCTTCGGTGCCTCAGGTTATGTCTACTCACTCCCTCATCCCAGACCGCAGAGAGCCAGCTCCTCAAGAATCCCCTGTGGGGATCTCATCCTCTTCCGAGGCCTCCCCTGAATTGGCAGGGGAGCCCCCTAGGAAGAGAAAGTGTAAGAGGAAGCACATAGACTCACCTGAGTCTGTCACCTCTGACACAGATTTAGAGGATTCCGAGGGTTCCCCCCATTCCCCTTCTGAAGATGTCTCCTTTGCAGACATTCTAGAGATCCTGAAACAGAGGGGAAATTGGCCAGCCCTTAACCCTTCGGAGGATGAATCTGTGTATCTTGAGGCATTTGGCTCTCGCCCTTCCACCTCCTGGGTGTGTCCCCCCTTTGATCCCCTCATGCAGGTGGTGGCAAAGAAAGCCTGGACGGCTCCTGACTCAGTGGACCCTACCCCCAGGAGACCTTCAAAATTTATAACAGCACCAACTGACAATTTCTGACCAAAGGTGTTAATGTGGATGCTATGGTGGTAGCTGCTGCCACCAAGAAGGAACTAGCTGATCCTTCAGTGCCTGTTCATCCCCCTAACAAAGAATCTAGGTCTATGGACAGGTATGGGAAGCGGATGTTTTCGTCAGCGACCTTTGCAATGCGTTCGCTGAACTACCTATGCCATTTCACCCGTCTCCAGAGAGACTTGATCAAGGAAGCGAGTAAGATGTTGAAGGATCCTGCAGCTGCAGATTTTCAGGACAAAATGAACACCCAGCTGACTACCCTGAATTCGATAGCTAACTCCTCCATGCGCCTTCTTTCATATGCGGCTGATGGAGCGAGTAGAGCCGCAGGGACAGGTGTCGCCTTACATGCCTGGATGCGACTATGTAATTTTGCGGACCCCTTTAAAACGTCTTCCACTAATTCCCCGTTTGATGGATCATCTCTCTTTGGTCCTCAAGTGAAAGAAACCTTGACTAGGTGCGAGACGGATGGCAAAACTCTGTCTGCCGTCGGAGTCCATTTTTCTACTCCTTCTAGACCTTACCCCAAAGGTCAGAAAAGTGGGAAAATGTGGTTCCGCAAACAATCTCAAGGGAATTTGCCTGACGCACAGAGTCGGTTCCCCTCCAGAGGCAGAGGAGGGAACAATAATGGTAGACGTCGCCCCAGAGGCAGAGGGGGTCCGCAGAACCAGGGCAATCGAGAAATCTTTTCCGATAAGCCCTTTCAGCATCCCTGAGGTGTTGCCCGACTGTCCACCTTCGGAGGCAGTCGGGGGAAGATTGTCACTGTACCCAGAAGCCTGGCTATCCCTAACTCAAGACAAGTGGGTACAGTCCATCATTTCCGAAGGCTATTCCATTCCCTTCGTTCGCATTCCAAACCAATCAAAAAAATCCCTTCCAGATGTTCCACCTGCTCAAAGGGATCTTGCAGCTTTGGAAATTTCAAAGCTGCTTGCAAAAGAGCTATTCAGCCAGTTCCAGCAGACCAGCAAGGATCCGGAATCTACTCCAGGTTCTTTTTAGTTCCAAAGAAAACAGGGGACTGGAGACCAATTTTGGATCTCAGTATCTTGAACAAGTCGGTCAAGAAAACAAGATTTCGGATGGTCACGCTACAGTCCATCCTTCCCCTATTGGGAAAGGAAAACTGGATGTGCTCTATAGACCTTCAGGATGCGTACTATCACATAAAAATGAACAGACGCTCCAGAAGATTCCTCCGCTTCAGGCTGGGAACCAGTCATTTTCAATTCAGGGCCCTGCCCTTTGGTCTCACCACTGCCCCCCGGGTGTTTACCAAATGCATGGCAGTGGTAGCTTCTCACCTGAGACGTCAAGGATTCCAGGTGTTTCCATATTTGGACGACTGGCTCCTCACAGCTCCCACCAAGCATCTTCTTCTAATGGCCAGAGACTACACCTTTCGCATTTGTCAAAACTTAGGCATTTCAATAAATTGCGAAAAGTCTGTTTTGTCGCCTTGTCGTACTATTACCTTCATAGGCGCAAATCTAGACACAGTCAACATGTCTGCGAGGCTAACGGATCAAAGAATAACAGACATACACAAACTGGTCTCGCTCCTTTTCAGCAGCAACAGAGTCAAAGCCAGGTTAGTTCTAAAAGTATTGGGGATTATGGCGGCTGCCATTCCTCTGCTTCCATTAGCCAGATTCCATATGAGAATCCTTCAATGGATGCTCTTCACACAATGGTCATACCAGCAACTTCCGATGTCCCACACCATTATGATTACGCAAACATGCAAAAATCATCTTCTGTGGTGGAGGTCTTCCCCTCAGCTCTTATTGGGAAGACCCTTTGTTCCTTCCCCTCCGGTTGCTACTCTAACAACGGACGCCTCCCTGATCGGGTGGGGGGGGGGCATTATCAGGGCAGAACTGTCCAGGGCACATGGCAACCAGACGAATGCCACTTGCACATAAATGTTCTAGAGATGAGAGCAGTGCTTCTAGCGTTGCAAGCCCTTCAAGACTCTCTTCCCTTGGGAACGATAGCAATCCAGACGGACAATATGTCTGTAGTGTGGTATATCAACAAACAAGGCGGAACCAGGTCCTATCCCCTATGTCGAGAAGCACTCAGACTGTGGCAATGGGCGATTTCTTCTCAGCGGTTTCTGATAGCAACGCACATCCCCGGGAGGTCCAATCAAATCGCGGACAAGTTGAGCAGAGCTATCATGCCTCACGAGTGGTCTCTGAAAGACTCTGTTGTGAGAGAAATTTTTCTCAAGTGGGGTCAGCCTTGCTGTGACCTTTTTGCTACTCCCCAAAACAGCAAGTGCAGAGATTTCACACTATTCCCGTTACCAAACCAGCCCAGCAGAGACGCTCTAGCCCAAGTTTGGCCCCGGGGACTTCTGTACGCATTTCCTCCCTTCCCACTAATCTCTCAAGTGATACAGAAAGCTATCGCTCAGAAGGCCTCATTGATCCTCATTGCTCCTTACTGGCCTCGACAAGTTTGGTTCCCCTTTCTACATCAATTTCTGTTGGAGCAACCTTGGCATCTGGACCTAGTTCCAGATCTTTTGATCCACCAGTCGGGTCAGTTACATCGCTCCCTCCCCTCTCTGAACCTCACTGCTTGGTTCCTCCAGTTCCAACCTTAGCCAGGCTTCCTCGAATATCTCACTCTGTTCGAGATATTTTGATAGCTTCCCACAAATCTTCCACTCAAAAGATTTATCTGAGTAAGTGGAAACGTTTTGCCTATTGGGCTCAAGGAAGGGACTTAGATCCTTTCACTGCTCCCATCCATATGGTTCTTGATTTTCTAGCTGAACTCTTTCATGCAGGTTCATCTCCTTCTACTCTCAAAGTTCAATTGGCAGCTATATCTAACTTTCATGTGGGCATTTCAGAGTCTGCCATAATGTCCCACAAGCTTTGCAAAGCCTTTTTAAAGGGAGTTTTTCTACTCAGACCTCCTATAAGAAATCCTCCTTCTCCTTGGGACCTTAATTTAGTTCTCAGTTCTTTGATTCTCCCCCCTTTCGAACCTGCAGCCTCCTGTTCTTTAAAATTGCTATCATGGAAAACTCTCTTTCTGGTAGCTATTACTTCAGCTAGAAGAGTTTCAGAACTTCATGCACTCAGCTGTCGACCACCATATCTGTTGTTCCACAAAGACAGGGTATCTTCTGAACCAACCCGTCCTTTTTACCTAAGGTAGCCTCTGCTTCTAACCTTAATCAAAGCATTGACCTTCCGGTGTTTTTTCCAGAATATTCTAATAGGTCTGAACAAAAACTGCATTGGCTAGATGTTCATCGTCAGTTAAGGTACTATTTGGATAGGACCAAACAATTCAGAAAAACTGACCAGCTGTTTGTCTCTTATGCAGTAGGCAGAAAGGGACTTGCTGTTTCCAAGGTATCACTGTCTAGATGGCTAACATCTCTGATTTCAATTGTTTATGAAATTAGACACCAGAAGCTGCCTAACAAACCTAAAGCCCACTCCACCAGAGCTTTGGCTACTTCTATAGCCTTCCAAGACAGACTGCCTATTGACACCATTTGTGCAGCGGCTACTTGGGCTACTCCTCACACTTTCATTTCACATTATAAGTTGGATTTAGCTTCTAGGCATAGAGTTAACTTTGGTACCACTGTTCTCAAGAGTCTGTTCCGTTAGGCCACCCGGGACAAGGTGCTAGGGACGCGGTCCCATCCAGCAAGAATGAAGGCGAGATAGACAACTTAACATATAGAAGTTATGTTCTTACCATAACGTTCCATGTTAGTTGTCTTCTTCTCGCCTTCTTTCTTGCATCCCACCCTCTTTCCCCCTGGCCTGGACAGACCTGGAGGAGTTTGATTATGACCTCTCTTTCTACCACCTCTTTGCTATAGCTATATGCTCTAAGGTGCATATTTTCCTGGATCAGGCTTTAGGTCACCTTTCCTCTTTCTCTTTGTTTATAGAGGTGGACTCCCTTTCCAGTTTTTTTCTGGTTGTATTTTTAGCTGGGCCTAGCTCACAAACGAGATCTGAGGTAATTCACGCCTAGCATTGTGGGATATAGGGGCAGCCTCGAGCCGGTGGAACCAACTCTCGAGCTTTTAGAGTGGCCGAGTCGGAGCCGAGGTCAGCTCCGAACCCATCCAGCAAGAAAGAAGGCGAGAAGAAGACAACTAACATGGAACGTTATGGTAAGAACATAACTTCTATTTCTTGGGTGGCGTAAGCCAGGGAAACTTGTTGGCTAGGCTTACGCAGGCCCTTGGGTCGATAGCCTAGTACCTACCTACAAACCTAAAACATTCCAAGTTTTTGTTGAGTTTTCTATGCATTTATGTATGTGCATGTCAAATGTAAGATTATAAGTTCTGAGGTAAGGAAAGTACTAAGCTAGCTGTTCTTGCAGGCCACTTTATCTAGTTAATTTCCCTTTTTTTGTTTGAAATAACCTATCCCACTTAGTTGTAGATTGGCCTTACCTGTCCCATGGTTGAAAATTACATATTACCCCTAACGAGAATAACTGGGATAATACCCTAGATAATTTGAGTGCACCCATGCCTAGGATAAAGCATTTATGAGCTGCATCTGCCCATTTGTAGTGCATGGGGAACTTCTGGGGTACATATTTTCCCATTCATAGATCTAAGTTGCACTCTAAAATGGACAGGGATGAAATTTGTTTTATGTGAACAGGGAGTCTGTACCACAGCAGCAGCATCCTCTGTGAAATATACGTCTCCCTCCAAACTGTTCTATTAATTTTGCAGAAGAGGTTTAGACACCTAGGCAAAGTATTTCTGATGCCATTTGACTTACTGATGTGCAGTAAATCCATTAGTAATAGGTCAGAGGATGCCTTCTATGCCTGACACAGGTCATGCCTTTGGAGTCTTTAGGAAACCAGGTATAGTGACAGGGATTTCAGTCGGTCCATGTACGACATGTTGTTTAGGCCTTGTATCCTTTTAGCAAGGTATCTTTGTGGGAGCTCCAGTTCTTGCATGTGTCTGAATAGATGCATGCCAAAGGGGCATTATATGCAATGACTAGCCCAATGAAGGCTCAGTAAAAGGGGGTCAATGACATCCCTAGATCTAGACACAATCCCTTTGTTTATAATCTGTGAACTATAGAAGGACTTTCTTACAGCAGTCACATCTTGATCAAAAATTAAGTCACTGTCCAGATAAGTGCCCAAGTGCTAACAACTGGGTCAAGTCTTAGGGGTGTATTGTCAGTGTGGTAGTTCCCAAGCATAGATGACTTCCCAATAGATGCATTAATGCATTTTTTGGTATTTAGTTTTAGACCATGATTTTGACTTTTTTTGGGTCATCAATAAATTACTTACTTTGTACATTTCCTTTATGTTTATGGGTCCCATTCACGTAGTCAAACTTTTACAAGTTCGAACTTCATATGGTCGAGACCATATGTTCAAACTTGTAAAAGTTTGAGCGTTTCAATGGAAATCTCTGTAAGGGGAGGTTTCTGTTTTCTTCAATGTGGTGCGATCTCGGAGTTGGTCTATTTAAGTAGCGGGGGGTGTGGGGGGTGCAGCCCCCCATGTGGGGGGGTGCAGGGCACTTGCTCCCTGCTTAAAACCTTCAAGTAAGTTTTTGTTTTGTTTTTTATTTTTTGGTTACGTTGTTGAACTTTTAAAGTTCGACCGTATGGTGTTAGAACTTCTAAAAGTTCGACAACAATATATAGACCCTATGTTTATCTGCATGTCTTCTACTTTTTTCTGCCTATGCTTATATTTGTAGTCTATAATTTGTGATAGTAGACAATAGATCCTGATCTGTTCTGATACTGTGCATTGCTTTTGTCAATATCTATTTCTTTCTGAGCACTTGTCTTGATCTGTTCCCTCTTCTGTACTCTATTAAAACAGTGACACTTCTTGTCTTAACTGCTTTATAGTTTTCTCTATTCAGTACTTACATGATGGCATTTGATTTCTTCCCTTCCTTTCCCTTATTGTCCTGTGTTTTTGTGGTAAGCCTTTATCTGTTATTAACTTAGCTGCAAATTAATATAGCCTATTTACTTCTGTTACATACACAAATTTCTGTTGACAGATTTAATTACTGAGTTGATTTGTTTAATCAGAGTTCTAACACTTTGTAATATTTTTTTTTCATTGATCTTAATATGTCTATCCATCTATATTAAATAAAGTAACTGTCATCTTTGCTGTCTGTTTGCTGTAAGGATTCCACGGAAAGTTCCTGAACACCTTCCTGTGACATATTCTCTTCAGCTGCACCCTGCATCATCTGTTGCGCTTTCATATATGAATTCAATTGTCTATCACTACACAACACTGACTGTGTCAAAGTTGCCAATTTTTGTCTCTTGCTTCTTCCCTTGTAGCAAGACACAAGCCTCTTGGCTTCCCTTAAGGACTCCTCTCGAACCTCTTGTAAAAACAAATCCAGAAACAAATGAAACAGAATCCAGACTGGCCAAAATCTTTTATTTGTAAAGTGCTTTCAGGTTAAAAAAAATGTTCAGCTATGGTTATGTGAAGTTTGTCTGATCTAGTTTTTTAACCTGAAAGCACTTACGTTTTACAAATAAAAGATTACGGCCAGTTTGGATTCTGTTTCGTTTGCTCCTTCCCTTGTTGTGCAACTCTGCTGAACTTTTTACTCATGTCCTACTGAAGGCTGTAGAGAATCTTCCTGTGGCAAGTGATCAGATGCTTCCTTTTCCATCTGTCTGTCCTTAATCTGTTAGATGCATTGTTCCATCATGCTGTGACATTACCACTGTAGGATTTTATACACTAAATCTCAGGTAATCCATAACATCAGTTTCTATTTCTTAACTTCCACATTATTATTCTTTTTTTCTACTCTCCCCCTTTGTTTTCTTATTTATTTTTGTATTGTGAAATTTTGTATGTCCGGATGCCTTTGCCTTTATTTCTCTGCAACTGCCTCTGGTGATGCTTTTTGTAGTGATTTGTTTTGCTATCTCCTTTTCATAAATATTGCACCGTATTAATGTTAAAGTTTCCCACGTCCATATTTCTTCCTTTCTGTTTTCCTTACTTGGGGACTAATGGTTCCATCATGCTGTGACACAAACTATGTTAGACTTTTTACACTAAATCCTTCACTTTGGAAGTATTCCATAACTTCAGCTTTTATCTGTTTAGTTTCTATGTAGTAATCTTCTGTTTTACATTCCCCCTTGATGATCTTAGTTTTTTGTGTTGCAGAAGTTTCCATACCTCAATACATTGTGTGTATTTCTCTTCAAATATCTTTGGATATGCTTTCTGGCATTGATTGTTTTGGCTTTCTCCTTTGTATAAATATGCAGCAAATCAGATCTCTTTCTTTCCCCATGTCCATGTATATTTTTCATACCTTTCAAAAATCTCTAAGCGTTGTTTTTTTTTATTTTTTGCACGTCCTTGGTTGCTTCTTTTTCCAAATGGCACCAACATTTTTGTCTATATAATGGTTTTCATAGATGTCTTGTATTAATGAACTCAAAAATGCATTTGAAGGTTTTGACAGTTTTTCTTCCGCAAGTATTTTTCTTTCCTCTGATTTGTCTCTTAATCTTTTTGAATATCTTCTATCTGGAAATTTTGGGCTTCTGGCATAATACTAGCAAAACATAACTTGTTTATTATCCTCAGTAGTACTCTCTATCATCTTTATGGCTCTTTTCCGGCCTATAAGTTTTTGTGGACTACTATTTCCTTCTACAATGGGGTAGGTGCACTGCATCCGCCCCCTGAACCTGGCCTAACCCCATTGTTGGAATGTTTCTGTGTCTTGAACCAGTGCGCATATGAGGATCGGGCACTTTTTTTTAATCTTGGGACTTGTGTACCCAGGTGTCTATTTTTATTTTTTTTAACCTACTTCTTTCTGATCATGGTGTATGCTATATAAATACATTATATACATCAGTGTCATACCCAGTAAAGTATGGCTTATTCAAAGAAAATCTAATTGTTAACCAGTATCCAACCTTTTCCTACATTCCACTATAAATGATTTGGGTTAAATGTATTTCTGGATTCCAACATGTTCATGTCACACAAATTTGTAAGGAAAGCAATTTCATACATTTGCAACTCACTAGAAAAAATCATCATAGGAGGTTACCAGGCTAATGACCCTAGAGCCTTTTTAAGCATGGCCATTCTTGCCCCAGTTTTTGTAATTGTCAGTGCCCAAGGACTAGAATGACTTTGGTGTATGCCTGTGCCTTAGAGCATCTATAAGGTGCTGCTGTCCATAAAGGCCACTGGTGACAAGCAGGGGTGAATTTATGATTTCCCATCTGTTCTTCCAAAATGTTATTTGAATAGGCTTAAAGAATAGCTCTGTTTCACATAAATGGGGAGTCTTTTCCAGAAAAAGGGTAATCTCGCAAACACATCTCTGTTCCTCCAACATGTTTTGCTTATGTCACAGACAAGGTTTAGATGCTTAGATTGGGCAATGCTTGTGCTGTTTGTTTTGTGAATGTGTAGGATATCCATCAGGGCTTGATCTGAGAAGGCCTTGTTGGCTAGGTATAGATTGCCTGTCAGTAGTCTGTAGGAGACTGAGTACAGGGACAAGGGTTTTGTGTTTTCCTCATAGGACATGTTATTTACACCCTGTATTCTTTAAATGAGGAATGTCTGTGGCCACTATAGTTGCTCCAAATGCCTGGTCGGGTACATGCTGAAGAGTGTAGAAGAGTACTCTCGATTATTGGTTTAATGAGGGCTAAGCATTGTGGGATATGATGTCCTTAAATCTGGATGCCATGCTATAACTTATAGCTTGCACCACATAGAAGGAGTTTCTCACCACCGTGGTCACATGGTGATCAAAGTTCAGGTTACTGTCAACCTGAGTTAAAGTCTCTCACCATTGGGTCTACTCGTAGGACAGTGTTATCGATGTAATTTACAATTTGTAACGATGTAACAAGCAAGCTGAATGTTTCTTCTTATATTTGTTCAGGTACTGCCCTGTAGCCCTGTACCTCCCCTGGCCATCCACAGAAAATCGCGCTCAAGAAGTTAGCGTTTCCAAACAAGTGCTGAACAGCCCAGAACAGGAACTGTCGACCCAAACCATTAACTTACAAGGTTAATATCATAATTTAGCACAAGCTATAGTGTTTTATGCTGTAAAGTATCCCCTCATCTAGCTTGCGAACTGATTCCATACACAGCAGTGAAAACCACTAAAAACAGTATTCTCTACAGAAAACTGGTGTTAATTCTGTGTAAACCAGAGAATTTGGAGTTAGCCCCAAACAACAAGTACAGTTACTATCTCTTTCTTTCATTTTTAAAACCCAGTGCAAGGTAAAAACACTTACAACAGTATTACCTGAACTTGATCAGCCTGGAGTGGGATTAACCCCGCTCCGCTCGCCCTCGCTGCGCTCGGGCGCGCTCCGCGCTCCACCGTGCCCCCATATCCCACCCGCCCCCAGTGGTCCTACATTTATACTTACCTAACCACACCCCTCCAATATCCCTAGCCACACAAATCACTTAGCCCTCCCCCTCTCTCCACGCCCCCCCAGGTTTCACTTACCTCACATCCTTCTCTCCATCCCCCTCTCTCTTAACCAACAACAAACCATTCACACTAGCCTATCTTGCAGGGAATCACTATACATTATGAAATCCTTAACACCCCGGTTCACAATACCAGCCCTAAAATCTGTAACACTCACCCTACCAGTGATTATTACACTATACATACTAACTATATACGAGAACCAGACATACTCAGGTTTTCATTATCCAAAGTGCCAAACAACTACCCCTAAAACCCTTATCAATACAAATCACCCCACTCGACACCTAATCAACAAAACAACGTTTACTTTTTGACACTACTCATATAAACCAAACATAAGCTATCCCAAATCCAATAACATAGATAAATTATTAAAAAAACTTATGAAACTTATAGAGTATCTTAGAAAAAGCATTAATAAAGATGGGGACATACACCCAAATCCAGGCCCCCCAGTAAAGGACCCTTTAAACAATACATCCTTAGTTCCGCGACCTCCAGACTCCCTTCTTATATGCCACCTGAATATCAGAAGCCTAAACAACAAAATTCATAACCTCCATGCCCTCTTAGCAACCTACCTCCCTGACGTTATGTGCCTCACAGAAACCTGGCTCAAACCAGAGACCAAAGACAATGAAATCCTGCCACCTGGCTATAACATATATAGGACTAACCGCCTCAAAAAAAGAGGTGGTGGAACTGCTGTGCTCTTTAAAAGCACACTCAATGTTATACCAAACCCCATTCAACCACCCCAAATTCCCAACGTAGAGTTAACAGCCCTAAAACTACAACTAAACAAAGAAAAAAGTATTAACCTTATTGTGATCTATATCCCCCCCGGGAAAAACTCAGACACTCTTGAAAACACTCTAAGTTGGCTGACCAATAACCTCCCACAAGAAACCATAATCTTGGGAGATGTCAACATCAACTGGAATCTTTGTGTGTCAGAGACTGACCCAACTAATGTTAACCTCCATGGTTTTTCACAAATTATAACCACCCCTACCAGAATAGGCAGCAACAAACAAAAAGAAAGCATCCTAGACTGGATACTCACCAACCATAATCCCGAAACGTACGAATCTGGGACCATTCCAAATGAACTCAGCGATCACCGCATCACTTATATGGTAAAATGTAAAATAGGCAGCTCCAAACTCCCAGTCCTCAGGACTGTTAGGAGCACCAAACATTTTGACCTTGCTAGCTTCCGAAACGAGCTGCAGTCCTATAACTGGTCAACCCTTTAACACCTCCCGCTAGAAGAGGCAGTAACAAATTTTAACTCCACATTTCTAAATATACTTGATTCACATGCCCCCAAACGCTCAATCAAAATAAAAGCTCAAATAGCACCATGGCTATCAAAAGACTCTATATCCAAAATTAAATCCAGAAATAAAGTATGGAATAAATGGCGTGCTACCAAGACACCCCTAGACTGTTACAACTTCCAACAACTAAGAAATGAAACAAAAAAACTTATCTTAACTGACAAAAAGAACTACTATCTCCAATTACAACATAAAAACCAGAATAACCCCCAAAAGTTTTGGGCAGGAATAAACAAACTACTCCATCCGGGTAAGTCCTCCACACCTACACCAGCAGACCTAACTATGAAAAACCCAGAAGAAGTCGCTACATCCTTTAACACCTTTTTTATTGATGTTATCAAATCCTTAGCCAACCAACAATCTACTCCCCACTCCCCAACCACAGTTCCCACCCTGAAGACTGCGCCAATTTTCAATCTACAACCTGTCCCTACTGCGTACATTCGATCCTTACTAAGGAAACTAAAGCCAACCACCCTCGCTGCAGACCTTCTTCCAGCTGACTTCCTACAAAAAGCTGCAGATATCATAGCCTATCCCATCTCTATCTTAATTAATCGCACCATAATAGAATCCAAAATCCCCTCTATATGGAAAATCTCCCATGTCATTCCTCTCCATAAAGGTGGCCCATCCACTGACCTTTCAAATTACAGGCCAATAGCCATTTTGTCACCACTAGCAAAAATAATGGAAAAATGTATTCACAAACAACTCATCCAGCACTTAACTCAGAACAATCTGCTAACCGACTCTCAACACGGCTTCAGGCCCAAACACAGTACTACTACTGCTCTCCTCTCATTCACAAACACTATTAATCTTAACCGGAATGACAAAAAAATATCCTCAGCTCTCTTCTTGGACCTTTCAAAAGCTTTTGACATGGTCAACCACAAACTCATGCTTGAAACCCTTAAAACTCTCTACCTGGATAACAAAACCCTTGACTGGTTTCATGCCTATCTTTCTGATAGGCAACAAGCTGTGCTCTGGCATAATAAGCTCTCAGACCTCTTACCAAACACCATAGTAGTCCCCCAAGGATCCATACTTGGCCCCCTCCTATTTTCCATCTTTATTAACGATCTTAACAAAGTCATTCCAGAGTCCACATGTATTCAATACGCGGATGACTCGACATTAATTTGCTCAGATACATCCCCAATTACTCTTCTAACCAAAACTCAAGACTGTTTCACTGCAGTAGAAAAATGGCTATCTGAACGCCAACTTATCCTTAACCCAAAAAAAACCAAAATGCTCCTCTTCCATCCAACCCATAAAACACCAACCTTTCCCTTTTTTATTCAATCCAACAATGGAACCATCATCTCCCCCGACCCCCACACCAAGCTACTAGGAGTTACCATCGACAACAAACTCAGATTTGATGTACACATCAGCCAGACTATTAAGACTGTTCACAAGAAACTGGGCTCCCTCTACAGAATAAAACCCTTTCTGACTCCCATGGCAAAAGTTGCCATTGCTCGCACCCACCTCCTATCCACCCTCTTGTATGCCTCCCCTATACTTACAAACCCCAACAAATCGGATCTGTCCAAACTATCTTGCTGTTACAATCACATCGCCAGATTTGTAACTGGATTACCCTACAAAACCCATCACTGTACTAATCTTCAGAACCTAGGCTGGATGGAATTACCCAACCTAATCCTACAGCAGCAACTCATAGTTGCTTACAAAATACTCTCTCAACCGGACAACATCCCCGATCTGAGTAGATTAATCACCCCTTACACAAATCTAAACAGCCTTAGGTCATCACACAGATTACTTGCTCAGACAGTCAAGTCCTGTAACTCAGGAGGCGACTCTCTGTTTTCCAACACAGTGGGTCAAAGATGGAATTCTCTTCCACCTAGTCTCACCACTTCCAACTCCCTAAATACATTCAAGAAAGGCCTCTCCCACCACCTCATATCCCACTGGCTCTGCCAATGCTCTAATCCAGACTAATCCATTTTTTCCCCATCCATTTCCACAGGAATATTACTTTCTTCATAAGCATTAAGCCAACCACTCTCTACAGGAAACTAACAAAATGAAGGTCTTGTTTCTTTTTTAAAATTGTTATTGTACATACTAGTGTACTTGTTTCCCATTTGTGTATTAACTGTATAATCAACAACTGTATGCTATTTGTTATATATTATTGTAACCTTTTGTCCTATTTGGAGCTTTTCTCCCCGGGCCTCCGCTGAAAATGGACATGTGTCCAGTCGGACTATCCCGGTCAACAAATGTAAAATAAATAATAAATAAAAATAATTTGCAGGGGTGGGTCATATTTGCTATGCCTTCAGAGAAGTGTATTCCAAACAGGAGAGTTACAAGTGCTAAGTCGTGTGGAAACCACTAGTAACAAGCCTATTGGTGGAGGTGAATTCCCTCACCTTAACTTCATGTGTCCTATCCATGAGCCATTTGAATATCCATTGGGTTACATAGAGATTTATGTCTAAATGTTTGAGTTTGTCAGTAATTCATAAGTGCTGTAGTGTACTGAATGCCTTTACCAGGTCGAGGTAGGCAGTATGCACTTTTTTGCCCATCATCCATGGCACAACTGGCCTTCTCAATGTAGTCCACTGGGTTTAGTAGGTGTGCCCTAGCTTTGACAAACCCAAATTAGGATGGGTCCAGTGTTTGTAGATTTCCTATGTATTTATTAGAGCCATTATAACTTTTTTCCATTGCCTTATATATAAGACTAGTCCAAATTATGAATCTGTAGTTCCCTGAGTCTGTTGATGGTCCAACCTTATGTAGAGGGATGACTGTTGCAGTCCTACATTTCCTAGGACCAAAGCCTGACTGGAGATTGTGACTGAATAGACATTCTGGTGGGCTTGAGAGGTCAATTTTCAAACTAAATAGGAGGCATCCCTGTATATTATCAGGGCTCATTGCTGTAGTGTGTTTAGCTCTGGAGAGTGGAGTGAGGAATTGTGCTTTAGTAACAGTAGGGGGGATAAGTGGTAGAGGGTATTTCCTGGAGGGGGGGGTAGCTAGTCATCTTAGAGTCATATGGACTCTGTCTTCTGCTTGTACCTTATTGCTGGTGTGTAACACTTTTGAGTAAAGTTACTATTGTCTAGTCTTTTATCTTGGACTTTGGTAACTACATTAGGCAATTAAAATGTTTCTGTTGTACCTTATTGCTGGTGTGTAACACTTTTGAGTAAAGTTATTGTTGTCTAGTCTTTTATCTTGGACTTTGGTAACTACTTTAGGCAATTAAAATGTTTCTGTTAAGGCTTCTCTCTCTGCACTATAAGGTTGACATGTATGCCTTCAATTATAACTGAAATGTCATGAAATTAAAACAAATTGCATGTATATTCCTATACACTAGACAGACCTTTTTGTTTCTAATTAGCACTAGCCAGTACAACTTTCTCCATACATAAATAAGTAAACAGACACACATATTCCATGTAAAATTTTATTTTACAAAATAAAAATTCAAGCAAACGGCCACAGGTTCCATGTGAAGTCATGGTTTTGTTTAATTGACTGTTCTATAACTATCATATCTAGGCATAGGTAAATATAATTTAACAGGTTTACAGTCAAACAGTGTAAACTTCAAATAAAAGCAAGTGTAATATTTTGTTGCAAAGAGACAATTTCTAATGAATCACAACAATGCAAGACATCTATAATACACATTCATTAGTGTAAATAACACCATTCCACATTAAACTAAAAAAATAAAAAAAAAAAATTGGGAGATCCATCTATACTTAACATAGCCACTCTGTTAAACAGCTTATTTATATTTATACATTTTACACGGTGGTACAGCGGTAGCGTTTTTACCTCACAGCAAGAGGATCTCCCATTCGATTCTTGGCTTGGCCTGGGAGTGCCTTCTGTGTGGAGTCTGCGTGTCCTCCCTGCGGTTGGGTAGTGTTCGAAAGACATGCATGCGTAAATGGGCATGCCTTCATTGAAGGTTGGGCATCGAGCTGGCACCTTGGCGTTTTGTAAAAAATCTACTGCCAATCATTAGCAGACCGGAGTTCCGCTGCGGCGACCCCTTACCGGGAAAAAGCTGAAAGACAAACAACAACATATGTACACACGTACAAAAATTTCAGGCATGAGCAATAATGCAGTTCTTACATGCAAAGTGGTAGTTATAGCTTGACTTCATTTACATTTCTATATTTTTTCAACTATCATCTTACTTTGACTCCACTTCTGTATTTTGCCAGACTTTTTTTTCATTCTTTCAGGAAGTGATATAATTCTTTATTCTATTTACAATTTTCTGTTGGTGTCTTGCACTATGGAGCTCAGGTTGTGATTCAAAAGGGTCTGTCAGCCTCCCACTTACATGGTTATCAAACTGAAAATGATAAGTAAACGAAGAGATAAACAGCTGAATAAAGAAATAAGGCGAATAGATGAAATGATTTCAAACAGAGGATAAGTTAAATGTGTGGTACCTCAGAGAGGTTGTATTTATTACTTAATAAAGTAAACAATTATATGTTTGTTTACAGGTACCTTCTTATGTGTGTATATAGTTGGTACTCTTACAGTATAAAAACACAGTAGGGGGTATTCTGAAAGGAAAAATAGTGTGTAAAGCTAAATCTTGCATTAATGACATTCAAATGAGATGGATTATAGAAATACATTTCTCAATAAACTGATGTTTTTGTCTGCATATATATTCTATATGCAGCATGCACGTGTAAGATAGTTGGTAATTATATATTAGGTTGCTAAGTTCGCAGGTACATACTAGGCATGCAGTTCAAAAGAGCATTGATAAGCATAACCAGCTAAGCCTGAGCACTGTTGAGTGAGTTAAGCTCCATGGTCAAGAAGCACCATGCTATATATCGCAAAGAGGATTTATGATTTCCAAGCTATTCATCCAGAATATTACTGAATACAGACTATGTCTAGGATTGATGGAAATGCATAGGAAGTTTATTCAAAAAGTATAGGATTCCTTGGGATAGAAATCTGTTGTGTCAGCCATGTTCTATTTCTCTGTCTATAAAAGATTACAGTCTTTGGTGTGGGTGTTCATGGTAGTATTTGTTTTGCATAGCTGTAAGAGGTCAAGCATGGTAGAATGGGCTATGTACCCTACTGATGGACAGCACTCTGCTGAAGAATGGCATACAGAGCAAGAGCTGCACATATCAAAAATGCCCTTTGAACCCTTGATGTAAGTATTACCATGTACAGTAGGCAATAAAAAGGATTGTGGAAGGGTGTAAAGCTCAGCAAACTGTGTGGCCTCAGTGTAAATGTCATAATTTGGGCTTTATGACAAGTTTTACATGTTATACCTTAGGTACCACGATATATCACAAGTAATGTCAGCATGTTCCAGGAGGTGATATACAAGACAGGTGTTCCCATTCACATGGAAGAGCACCAGCAGGGTTCCAGGTGATCAAACATGTAGGAAGCTCCAGTCCTCGAAAGGTAATGTTGGAAGGTGAAATGTGTGTCTTACAGGTTACACCCAGGTTCTGCAAATAAAAAACCATGTTAGGTGAGGTAGAAGAGGATATTTTTCAGCTATCTTTCATAAGTGTTGTACTTCCATCTTCCAAATTTCTTGATGTTCTCCCATGATGTCTTTGCCCACTGCACATGAGAAGCTGCCGCTATGTTACATGAGCATGGAATCTAACTGATCATGTGGTATATATAATTGTGGTCCAAGCTTCATCACGCCACTGTTTTCTTCAATACAGTCCTCACCTGAAGGTGGGTAAGCAGAGCACCCTTCTCATGGCAGAAAACTGCTCCTTCTTAAGTACCAGTCTATGATCAAATTGTGTGAGTGGATTTCTGTGTTGTAGGCACAGTGTTTATTACCGTTGCAGACATTGTGCTACATTCCATTCTGTGGCTCCTGAGGCTTGAGCTAGCCACCGGTTCTTCACATCCTGATCAGTCATAGGTTGCTCCTGTTTATCATTAGAATATTCTTATTTTAACCAACTAACTGCTCCAGATAGGGATGATAAACAACATACTATGAAAAACAAACTGTTGTATTACTGATGACATATATTTTGGAGTTTGTTCCATAAGGCTCACACTACCTCCCCATGTCTTTGTGCAGCCAAATGATTGCTTGTCAGGTGTAATGCTGCCTTCAACTTGTTTTAATCAACCTCTAACAGTAGCAGGGTGTGTGTCCTCCATTGTTTTACTGCTATGAGACATATAACTGGACAACCTTGCATCTTCATATTGTTTCTAAATTGCTGTAGTACCCTTTTGTAAGCAACCTAATTACATGTACTGAAGGTGTTTATTATCTGTTCTCATACATCTACTGATGGTGTGAATTAATCTGTACCCACACTGGTACTGGTGCTGTTTCCAGTGCCACTGTCTTGAATTGAGCCCACTGTTAAAGCAACATAGTGTAAAATGTCCAATTATTCCTCACTTCACCCTTTTTGCTGATTGCTCCCTGCCTGAACTATACATATGTTGTCCGATCTGAGTTGGGAGTACCTTGTTTGCCTTCTGTTTGTATATCCAGGAAGAACTACAACTCTGTAATGGCAAATTAATGTCTACATGTAATTACTCTTGGCCACCTGCTGCTGAGCTTGCTTCCTCCTAAGTATCTCTGCCTACCAAATTCATAGGGATATGCAGTCTGAGAGTGTGCCAACACACAAGTAAGATTATCACCTCAATAAATTTAGATGACTGAAGGCAAGAATACTCTTGCTACTTGATAGGTTTATAGGTGGTTACTAGGCTACTGACCCAAACATCTTTATTAGACTAGCCATGTGTACCCAATACAAAACTACAGAAACCCAATATAAAGTATCTAGTCTAAACTCAAGATCTTAGCAAAGGCTGCTCGTATTTAGGAGGGCCAGAGGTGAAATTCCCGGCAAGGAATTTATGGTTTTCCATCCAGTCATCCAGGCTACACAAAAAGAGGGTCATAGAGGGCTTTGTATGATGTGAATTGGCAGTCTATTCCAGAGGAGTGGCAACCTCTGAGAGACGTCTGTCTCTCCAGCAGGCCCTATTTATGTCACAGGCCAGGTTAAGTTCCCTGGAGCAAGTGACCCTTGCCCCATTTGACTTGTGGATGTGCAGCATTTTCATTAGGTTTGGATGTGAGATTGATCTGTAGGACAGGCACAAGTGTTCTCTACATAGTTTGTATTCAACTGAGTACAGTGACTGTGACTTCTATATGTCAGTGTATGACGTGGTGGAGACCCTGTCATTTTTTTGGTTAGAAATCTCAGGTCTCTCAAGTTGCTGCAGGTGCCTGGTAAGGTACATACCAAAGGGAGGCTTGTACTCGATTACTGGCCTGATAAGGGTCAAGTACATGGGGAGCTATGACCTCTTTCAGTCTTGGGATGACCTCTTTTGCTCTTGAGGTAATGACTTTGATAATGAGGTGAGCAACATAGAATGCCTTTCTTACCACAGTAGAAATATGGTGGTCAAAATTTAGGCTACAATCAGCTTGCATTCCCAAGTCTCTCACTACTGATTTGTTATGTTAGAGTATTATTATATGATAGCCTGCAGGGATATTGTTTTTACCGAATGGGATGATAATGCATTATTATCACTGAGTTTGAGTCCACAGCTTTGGCACCAATCATTGGTTTGTGTAATTCTTTCTTGAAGTACATTGACATTGTTTGGGGATTCAGTGTCTGCACCTAATTTGCAGTCACCAGCAAACATAGTCAGACACATCCCCTCTGTTTTTGCCTGAACTTCTGAGAAGTATATTCCAAACAATTGGGGGCCCAGCACAGACCACTGTGGAACTCCACTGCTGACAGTTCTGCAGGTTGAGGTAAAGTTCCCAGCTTTGACTGAGTGTGATCTGATGGTGAGCCAGTTAGCAACCCACCTGACAACATAAGAGTTGCTATTCAACTGGGAGAGTTTATTAATGATGCCCTAATGTGGGACTGTGTCAAAGGCCTTTGCTAAGTCAAGGTAGGTTGTATGCACAGATTTCCCTTCATTTATGGCTATGGTGAAGTTTTTGAAGAAGTCTACCAGGTTTAACAGGCATGACCTGTCTTTGACAAAACCAAGCTGTGTCTGATCAAGGGTTTGGGGCTCACCTATGTCCTTATTTATAGGGTCAATGATGATTAGTTCCATGACCTTACAGGTAAGGCTGGTTAAGCTTACGGGTCTATAATTTCTGTTGTTTGTCACACTTTTAATACTCCTGTCAAGTGGGATATGACAAATGGAAAAAAAAAACTGTTACTTGTAAAACAAGCAATAAAGGGTCAGTGACACGAATGCTGTTAGGAGCAGCTATACTGTGACCTTAGTCAAAATACCCCCTGCAAGACAGTGTATGTGAGTGTGCATGTTTATATGTATACATCCACCAACACACCACTCATATAGGTGTGTGTACGTCTGTATGCATAAACAGAGACACACACAAATTCAGAAACAGATATATATATATATATATATATATATATATATGTGTATATATATATATATATGTATATATATATATATATATATATATATATATATATATATATATATATATATATATATATATATATATATATTTTTTTTTTTTTAATTATTTTATTTTATTTACCGGAATGTTGTGACTGGGACAGTGCCCATTTTCAGCGGAGGCCTGTGGAGAAAAGCTCCAGCCTAAACTTACATACAAAGTCAACAAATCAAGAAATTATAGGCAAAAAATAAAATGAGTGTTAACACATTTACATGAGAAAAAAATTATAAATATATATATATATATATATATATATATATATATATTTATGTGTGCGTGTATGTAGACACACAAATATATGTGGATCTATAAAGACGTAAAGCTATACAGCAAATACAATGTTCTTCATCTCACATTGCTGCAGTCCTAACACTCGGGTAGTCCGCTGTCCCTCGGTCGGCCCGAATATCAGAGTATAAGGCTGACGTCGGTCAAGGCGCATTTGACTGACATCGGAACGTCAGGGTACAAATGCGCATGACCGACGTCATATCCTCAGTCTTTTTTGCCGCATGGTCCGATGCAGAAGCAGTGTTGCAAGTGCCGTTCGGCGTTCTGAAATTTTTCGAATTCGGAGTTTCAGACCGAAGTCAGAGTTGGTTAAGTACCCCGTTGGGGAATATTTTGGTTTTTTCTTGCCTCAGTGGTTTACCGGATGTCAGAAAAAGTGAATAACTGTATTTCTTGTGGGAAACAGATACCGCATAGGGATTAACATAATTTGTGTATACCTTGTTTGGGACCTGAGCACGACGTTGTTGGGTGTCGCTTTTGTGCTAGGTTCAATAACGCACTATAAAGCGTAGGTTGGATTGTGCCAGGTTGGTCTTTGGGAAGCGGTGCAATTACAATATGCCGTCGGATGCTCCGGCGCCGCTTCCTCAAAGAAGCGCAAGGACAAGGCAGTTAAACCTAGGTTAGAGGAGTCGTCCGAACCGGACGCCGGTTCTTTAGAGGCGTCAGTGGAACCGGTGGTTCCGACGGAGGCCTCTATGGAGTCCCAGGGAGAAACTGTGTTTTTACAGGATGTGGCCTCCCAGGAGGCAGGTCAGGCTGTAGGGGCTTCTCAGGTAACTGTACTCCCTCCCTTCCTAAGGTGTCTAGGCCCTCTCTTTCTGCTTCCAAGGCTTCTCCTAGAGGCAGGTCTAGTTTTGCTTCTGTGGGTGTCACTCCTAGTTCTTCAGGTTCTGTGCCCAAAAAGCACATGCTTAAAATGGCAGAAGATTTAATTACTTTAATTAGAGGCTCTATGCCCCCTCCTGATAAGAGGCCTAGGATGGAACCTGTGTTGGGGGATTATGAGCAGGCTTCGGATGTGTCTGAGTCTTTGGCTGAAGACTTGCAGGAGTATTCTCATTATTCTGATTCTGATGTGGATGATTCTACTCCTTCTGCTTCTCCTCCTGAGGATTTTTCTTTTCAGAGACCCTTCACTCCATGAGAGAGCATTTTAAATGGGAAGGTCAGGATTTCTCTGATTCCAGGAAAAGGCTTAGGGAATTTTGTTTTACCCCAGCATAGGCCTTTAGCTATACCTCCTGTTCTGAATGTAGTGGAAGATGTGTTTGCAGAGGCTTCGCTTAATCCTGATTCTTTGCCTCCTGCTCCTGTTAAACCAGATAGGTATTACAGGGTGCCTGAAGCTCATAAGTATCTTTTAAGAGTCCTAGGGCAGACCCAGAAACTGTTAGCCAGGGGCCTAAGGGTGTAAAGGCTTCTGTTGTCAAGAATCCGGTTCCTGCAGATAAAGAGGCCAGGGCCTTGGATAGATGGGGAAAGAAAGTTTATACTTCTTCCACTCTAGCCATGAGAGCTTTGAATTGCCAGTTTCACATGTTGAAATATCAAAATTATCTCCTTTCACAGTTGAAATCTAAGGTTGATGCTCTGGCGGAAGGTATTGATTGTAAAGAGTTACAAGATTTAGTGCATGTTTCTGAACAGGTGGGTAAGCATTCTTTGCAATGTGGTTTTGATGCTGTACAGGCCTCGTCTAGGGTGGCTGCCACTGGGTCAGTTCTTCGCAGGCATGCCTGGCTGAGGGATCAAAATTTATCTGACCATGTTAAAACTAGGATTTTGGATGCCCTTTGCAATCTGATGTCTTGTTTGGTTCTCCTGTTGAGGCAGTTTTAAAGAAAATGGAAGACAAGGCTAAGTCTATGCAGACTGTTAAAGATTTTTTGCTGGTCCAGCCTCCAAAGTTTAGTAGAAATTGGCCTACTAAAGGGTGGGCGTATCCTTCTTATGATTCCCAGTCTAGGGGTAGATCTAGACGTGGCAGGGGCAGAGGTCAGGGCTCTTTCAGGCCTAGGACAGGGAGTTCTCCTGCACAGTCTTCGGGTGAGGGCAGGGGTCAGTCCTTTCGTAAACAGACCCAATGACCTACCTTTTCAGCTGCCAGAACCTTCTCGCCTGGCAGCACCTTTGGGAGGAAGGTTGGCACTTTTCAAAGAAAATTGGAGTTTGATTACCCAAGACAGATGGGTACTGGATATCATACATCACGGTTACAGGTTTTATTTCCATACCTTGCCTCCTTTCAAAGGCATGCCAGACATTCCTCCTCAACAAAGAATAGAGGCTCACAAGCAAATTTCTCTGTTACTCCAAATAGGGGCCATACAGCCGGTTCCTATGCCAGAAAGGGGCCTAGGATTTTATTCTCGCCTGTTCCTTGTGCCAAAAAGGGGAACACGTAGAGACCAATTTTGGATTTATCTATCCTCAACACTTATCTGGACATTCCCAAGTTCAAAATGTTGACGTTACAACAGCTTTTACCTCTACTGGGCAAGGATCACTGGATGGTAACTTTGGATCTCAAGGAGGCTTACCTTCATGTTCCTATCAGGCTAAGTTGCAGGAAGTATCTGCGTTTCGGACTGGGACTTCTCACTATCAGTTCTCTGCATTGCCCTTTGGCTTATCTACTGCGCCCAGAGTATTTACGAAAGTTCTGGCTCCAGTGATAGCTTTCTTCAGGCTAAAAGGAATACAAATCTATCCTTATTTGGACGATTGCCTGATACTGGCTCAAGGAAGGGACGAGCTTCTTCGTCATTTGGAATATGTGATAGCAGTGCTAAGATGCCTGGGGTATTCTGTGAACGAAATAAAGTCCAGTCTAGCACCCTCTCAAGACATGTGCTTTCTGGGAGTAAGACTGAATACAGCATCCCAGATGGCCTTTCTAACCCCAGACAAACAAAAGAATCTTTCCCTTTACTTCCATCATCTATCTCTTCAGTCCGGGCTGACTGCAAGGACAGTCCTTCAAGCCTTAGGGTTCATGGCATCTTGTATTCTGGTGCTTCCCAATGCCAAACTGCATATGAGGAAGTTGCAATGGTATCTCAAAAATGTATGGACACAGCACTGCCAGCATCTGGACACTGTCATTCAAATAATACCTTGCATTCAAAAGGAATTTTGTGGTGGGCTCAGGAATGTCACCTAAACAAGGGACTCTCTGTGACCCGGCCAGAGGCGAGTCAAATTTTAACAACAGATGCCTCAGACAAAGCTTGGGGAGCTCATCTAAATGGAAAGTGGATACAAGACAAGTGGCCTGTCAGACTACAGCATCTACATATTAACTTGAAGGAGATGTTAGCAGTCCAGTTTGCATTAATAGCTTTCAAGGATTTACTTCTTCCAGGGCAGGTGTTGATTCTAACAGACAACACAACTGTCATGTGGTACATCAACAAGCAAGGGGGAACACATTCTTATCCTCTATGCAGGCAAGCAATGATTTTGTGGGAGACTGCTCTCAGTTTACAACTAAGTCTTCAGGCAAGGTTTCTGCCGGAGCACAGAACTCCTTAGCAGATGTGTTAAGCAGACAAATCATGGATCCCCACGAGTGGAAACTGGATCTTCATGTATTTCAGAAATTGACAGTGTCCTGGGGAACTCCAGACATAGATCTGTTCGCTTCTCCACTAAACCACCAGCTGCCAAAGTTTTGCACAAAGCGGTTTCATCCCACAGCTTGGAAAGTGGATGCTCTTTCTTTCAGTTGGAAAAATCTTCATGTGTATGCCTTTCCACCTCTGCCTCTCCTCCCAAAGGTACTTCTGAAGGTCAGACAGGACAAGCCAAGGATGATTTTGATAGCTCCAGATTGGCCTCGACAGCACTGGTACCCATTACTGAGAAGTCTGGTACGGAAGCCTCCATGGCCTTTGCCTTTGATTCCTCATCTGTTGTCCCAGGAGGACAGTCATTTGCTCAATGTCAAGCTTCACTCTCTTCACCTAACAGCATGGCATATTCTGTTTTAAACCATAAAGGGTCTCAACTTCCACAACAAGTTTTGAATATGATTTTGGAAGCTAGAAGGCCTAGTACAAGGAAAGTGTACGCAGATAAATGGAAGAGATTTTTATTTTGGAGTGCAGCTAAGGATTTGGATGTTTCTGAGCCTGATTTAAGTGTGGCTCTTCAATATCTTACTGAGTTATTGGACAAAGGTTTGTCCTTCTCTTCTATTAAGAATCATGCTGCAATTTCAGTTCACTACGACTGTGACCCACCATTGTTTTCTCATCCTTTGTTCAAGCAATTTCTTAGAGGGGCAAAGAATATAAGACCCCCACGTAGAGCTCCTACTCCTGCTTGGGATCTCAATTTTGTGTTGGAGAAACTCACTCTACAACCTTTTGAGCCTGCAGCTACTGCTGAGTTGAAATATTTGTCATGGAAGACTGCTTTTTTGTTGGCCATTACCTCTGCAAGAAGGGTTTCTGAATTGCAGGCCCTTATGGTAGTTGAGCCTTTCTTAATTTTCCATAAGGATAGGGTATCTTTACGTACTAATCCTTCCTTTATGCATAAAGTGGTTTCTAGTGTGGCTTTAAACCAAACTATTCATTTGCCTACTTTTTATGCAAATCCCCAAACTAAAGGGGAAAAGATTTTGCACACTTTAGATGTACACAGGCAGTTGCGATATTATTTGGACAGAACTAAAGGGTTCAGACAATCTCAGCAGTTATTAGTTTCTTTTGCTTTGTGCTCTCAGGGCAAGCCTGTGTCAAAACAAACTATTTCTAAGTGGATTGGATTTTGCATTGCTTTCTGTTATTCCCATCATGGCAAAGAGATTCCAGCTGGGATTAGGCCTCATTCCACTAGGGCTACTGCCACTTCAACAGCTTTTTTGAGGGGGGTGGCTACTAAGGATATTTTGGAGGCAGCCACTTGGAGTTCAGTGCATACCTTTTCTAGGCATTACCACCTTCCTCTGTACTCTAAATCCAGGGCTGGTTTTGCCACTGCTGTGTTGCAGGGCATTTTGGCAGCCCCTGCTTCATTATAGTTTAGCCATCCTCCCTTACCTCTGCTTTGGGATTCTACCCAAGTGTTAGGACTGCAGCAATGTGAGATGAAGAACATAGTACAGTTTTGTACCTACCATAAATGTAGATGTTCGAAGATCCACATTGCTGCAGTCCAATTTCCCCTCCCTCCTTCCCCTCTGTAGTTTGAGGTGGTTGTGTGGGCTGGGTTATCCCTCTGAGGTATAGTGTATATATTGTATATATTGTACATATTTTTGGTGTTAGGCTGGTTGGTTGTTTAGTTGTTGTCTATGGGTTTTGACCTTTCTTTTTAGGGTCTTCTGACATCTGGGGCAAGAAAAGACTGAGGATATGACGTCGGTCATGCACATTTGTACCCTGACGTTCTGATGTCAGTCAAATGCGCCTTGACCGACGTCAGCCTTATACTCTGATATTCGGGCCGACCGAGGGACAGCGGACTACCCGAGTGTTAGGACTGCAGCAATGTGGATCTTCGAACATCTACATTTATGGTAGGTACAAAACTGTACTTTTTAAACAACCAAAGCAATGCATATGATAAACATATGACACATGCATTCATTTATTTAAATTATTATCTATTTCCATCTTGGTAAGGGGGTAAGTGGTCTCATCAACACAGCCATCTGTGTCACAATAAAGGCAAGTTTGAGAAAAGTTATGAGATTCCTAGATTAACAGTGAATTATACCACTAAAACAGTCATGTGCACTACATACAAAGTTTTCATAAAATACACACATTATCAGCCCTGCCACTCAACTGTACAGATTTTCATAGAATGTATAGATTTTTATCTCATATTTTTGGTCCATTTTTTCATAAAATTGTGGTTTTCTGGCAAATTAGTGGCAAATTATTAAAGACTGAAGTTAGAAAATAATGGCTGAAATGTGAGTTTCAGACTTCATACCCTTCAGAATATTCATGCTAAAGCAAAACCTGTTATTCTAGCAGCTTTCTAAATTTGTAAGAGCAATATTTAAAAAAAATCCCTATTGTTGGACCTTTGTTCCACTTTTATTTATGGCTTTGTCCATATTTTTTGCTCTAAGAGATTGAGAGGTATGAATTTATCACTTATCCAGCATGTACATATTTGACAAGATAGTCAAGAATGCCTTGAATTGCAAGCCAGTCAGTAAGACATAGCAAGGCTGTGGTTTTACAAACACTTATATAAAACTTAGTACAGTAACACAATTCAATTTCAGAGTTGTCTGACATGTTTTTATTGAAACATAAGATTTTATTCTTCGACAATCTTAGGACATTTGCAGCTCAGTGGGTTTGTTTTCAAGATGCAATTGTCCAAAGCAATGCTGTCCTGTGAAATGAGGGAAATTGTCTTGTAAATGTATATCTGAATTAGTACATGCACTAGTAAGCAATACTATTGCTGACCATATGAAAAATAATTACCAGTGAAGGGAAAAAAGCATGTAGCAACAAGCATGAAACATAAACAAACAAAAGAAAATACAATTGCTAAGTTGGGATAATCATTTCAGTAAATTTTACAAAAAGATTCTCTGGCTGAGGCTAAACCAGTCATTCAGCTAATCTAATAAATAGCTGGGTGGGGGAAGGAAAATACAAATGAACAAACTGTTAGCATTTCCTGTAATGACCATCCCCCACTGAAGTTTGTGAAATCTGACCTGCAGTATGGTAACAAAGCTCTGAAAATCCTGCCTCTGTGTGAACATGTGACTTAACACTGCACTAAAAAGGTAAACAAAGTACTCCAGCAAGCAACTGATTTTAGAAACGAGATAGTGCCCCTTTAACTGTGGACACCTGGACCACTGACAGTGATAACTGACAACACCATGCTGCTGTAAAACACTGCGGGATACAAAATCCTTTCTCATTTGAAGACTCACCCTGATTGCCTGGGAATTTGCAGTTCAGTACTGTTTAACTCAACAGGCAACATACATTTTGTCTGAGTAGAACACATTAGCATACTGAGCAGATCCTGGATAGATCTTGAGAATGGATGCTACATCCAGAAGTCTTCCAGGCAATTGGTCATCAGTTCATACTTTTACTAATCGCTACAAGCTAGATTCAGTTTCCAGAGCTAGAGCTCGTTTTACTAGAGCTGCATTCCAGGGAATCCCATACTCTGACTTTTCTCTATCCACTCTTTCTTCTTGGCAATTATCCCGTATACTTATATGTCTACTGCAGTAGTGATCTAATGAAGAGTAATGTACAGTTGTGAAGATAACATACCATAACAGTAAATGTTTGAGTAGATCACTGTTGCAGTACTAGCACTCTCTCTCTGTTCCCCTTTGTTGCACCCTCCTTGAGCAGGGCAGGGAGCCATTTTTCCTTTTGCTTTTCTGACATGACTTCCTTAGAGCTTTAGGCTTTAGCCCCTCTTCTTGGGCAAGACAACTGAGTTTTAGTATGCCCATATGTTCCTGTTATACCAGCATGTACACTCATGTTAAGGGTGGGTGTAGAGTGCATGAGAAAGGGATCTGAAGCTTTTTAGAGTGCCCAGTGATATGCTTGGCAGAATGCATCTCATGTAGTTAATGGGCTAATGCAGCCTTGCTCTATTTAAATGTGTGCTGTTACGATAAGTTAACTTACGCAACTACATTCTCTCTGTTCTGTGCTATATAGGAACTTTCTGCTTGTTCCCTATTTTCCTTTGCTACTCTGTATTGTTGTGGCAGCAATATATCCATTATAAGCTTAGCTTCACTGTAGTATATATTTCTTTTAAGCCATATGAATGTTTCTTAATGTGCTTATCTGTTTTATTAGTCTCCTGTGTTTTGTAAAAATTTGAAAGGTGTTTTGGGTGAATAACAGTCTAAGGTCTTGTACAAAAAAGGGGATACTCATACTAGTAAGTATCTGTTTAGATGGATGATACAAAAGGCCTTTTAACATATTATTATCTAGCATGGTTGCCTTGGATTTTGACTAGGATGGTCATGGAGAGGGACGCCCTGATCTAAAATTGGCCCCTGGGTGTCCTTTATGCATTCTCTCCATTTCCTTATTCAGAAAGTCAGGAAGGTCGAGGTCAAGGTGATCCTCATTGCTCCACACTGCCTCATCAGGTTTGGTTACCATAACTTTGGTATCACCTTCTCTGTCCACCCTGGATGTTGGCTTACAGACCAGAAATTATCTTCCATCCTTGTAGGCATCCTCTTCTTGATCTGGAGACCCTTAAATTAACTGCTTGGGTACTCCATTTCTAATGATGACCAGGGATGCTAGGTTGTCAGAAAATGTTAATATCCTGTCTGAATCACCAAAGTCTAGCACCAGAAGAGTATACCAAAACAATTTTTTTTATTTTTATTTTACATTTGTTGACCGGGCTGGTCCAACTAGATATATGTCCATTTTCAGTGGAGGCCTGGGGAGAAAAGCTCCTCACTTCAGAATAGTATATACAAGACATAGTTACATTGTAAATTTTTGTTTATTATACAGTTACTTTCCTTTTGACATATGAGTATCATGATTCCAATTAAAAGAGAGCTAAGGATGTATGTACAAAGATGACTAAAAATGTAGGACAATATTTTTCTTTCTGTGCTATGGGGAAAAGGTACCCTTTCTTGGATCTCCTTCCCTCTGTTTTAGAATTCCTGTCTGAATTCTAAAAAGGTTCTTGTTCCTCAACAATCAAAGTACAACTGGCAGCCATTTTCAATTTTCATATAGGCCATAACGAGACTCCTATAGCTTTGTTAAAGGTTTCTAAGGCCTTTGTTAAGGAAATCTTTCTTCCCAGCCCCAAGTTTGAGAACCTGTTCCTCCATGGAATATCACTGTGATGCTCCATGCTCTCAGCCTCCCTTTAAACCAGCAGCTTAAGTAGATCTTAAGTTCTTGACAAGGAAAGCATTTTTTTGTTTGGTGGCAGTCACTTATGCTAAGAGGATTTCAGAACTACAGGCTCTTCCGTGCAAACCACATTATTTGCTTTTTCACAATGACAGAGTTTTCCTAAAACTGAATCAGTCTTTCCTAAGGTGGCTTCCCAGTCCAACATAAGTCAGACCATCAATTTGCCTGTATTCTGTCCAAAATTTTCTAATAAAGGAGAGAATGCATTACATTTGATGATATAGACGCACCAGATTTTATTTGCCTAGAAATAAGGGATCTGATGTTGTCGGTCTTCATTCCATCCTTGACAGATGGGTTTGGTTCCAATATCTGAACCGACTCGGCCGTTACTACAGCTCACTCCAGCCAAAAACTCTTTTGAGTTTCATCTCTACCCAGAATCTCTCTCTGTTACCTCAGATCTTGTTTGCCACTTTCTGAAGCTGTCGTTTTTGAGAGGTTAGGCAAAATTTTTTTGTCTTTCTTTCAAATTTCTTTTTTCTTCATCTCCACCTCTCTTGCTACACTTTGTGTAAGCTTTGTATCATCACTGATACTTTCTTTTTTCCTTTACGCTGTTGTGTAATCTCCAACTATCAGTGTTGATGTTTACCTCTCTCTCTGTCTATCTGTCAGTAATCTTTCCCTTGATCTTACCTGCTTGTGCACCTCTTTACTGTCATCGTTGACAGTCTCCTTCTTCTTCCTTGTTACATTTTATATATATATATATATATATATATATATTTTTTTTTTTTTTCCCTTTCTTTCTGTGAAAGTTTTCCTTGTTCTCTCTTTCTGACATGACTGACAAGGATAAGGCCCCTTCTGGTTTCAAAAAGTGGCAGAAGTATGGCCATAAAATTCTCTCTTCCGACTTTCATTCTTTGTGTGTTTATTTTCTTGGCCCCTTCCATTTACAGGAATATTGTTGCATCTGCTACACCTTCAGACACACGGCTTTAGTAGAGAGACACAAGAAGTTAATTTTAAAAGGACTCCTACCGTCAGCCTTTGGAGAAGCTTTATCCGCTACAGACAAAACGAAGACAGATATTTCTTCTCCTTCCTCTTCATCATCTGTTGACAACACTAAAAAGAGAAGTAATTTCGTTCCGACCTCCCCATTGGTTCTGAAGTCCAAAAGTGTTGAAGACTTCTGTTCCGAAAGTTCCCTCGGAATCAAAGGCCTCTGCTACTGACACTCCAGTGCCGACATCTTCCATTTCGGCATCAATTACAGTTTCGAGTCCTTTCACATCGAAGGCCTTGACTCAAGAAATGGCTTCTATATCTCCAACTAAGACTTTTGTGCCTAGACCATTGTACTCTCCTAAATAGATCCCTTTGCTGGGGAACTACCAGAAGTGTTTTTGCAGAGGCCTAAGTTTCCTTCCACTTCGCCAGTCTGCTCCACCAAAAGCCTTTCGGAACTCGACGTGGAGATGCTGATCAATAAGATTTTGTGGGCTAGAGGGTTTTCAGGCCCACCTTCAGTACCCATTCCTTCTGGTCTTGGTACTGAAACATCCTTCACTCCGTTGACTACTCCTCCTCTAACCTCCTTGGAGGTCTTAGAGTTCTCTGTTCCGGTTCTCCCAGCACTGACTGTGTCAGCTTCTATGCTATGGTCATAGCGTCCACCACTAAAAATTAACTAGCTGAGGAGAGTTTCACTGTCCATCTGCCCAACAGGGAGTCCCAGGCTATGGACAGATTTGGGAAGTAGGTTTACGCTTCATTGACTTTCACCACAAGGTCCTTGAACTTTTTTGCATATTTCACCAGACTCCAACAGGATCTGATCAAGGAATTATCAGACACCCTGGTGCGAGCTGTACCTAAAGGAGTCCAAGAGAAAGTGGCTTCACAGTTAGCCACTCTGGAGTCTGTGTCCAATTCATCCATGAGGCTGATCACACATAGGTTCATAGGTTGGTAATAGGCTATCGGCCCCAGGGCCCACACAAGCCTAGCCATAACAATTCCCTGGCTATTTCTTCTCACAGTATTAACTTCTCTGGACCCTGTCCAGCAGAGCAACTGACGTTATCCCTGGGGCGAACCTCCCATCCCCCATCCAACCACCAAGATTCCCCCCCGAAGAGGGCCAAAAAGGTGCTCTGCCTGACAAGCACGGGCAGTCCACTCCAGAGCCCGGGGTGTCCCCAGCCCAGGAACCTATCCCTCCAGCATGCCCCGCTCACCGTGATGACAAGGTCTAGATCCCCGGAGCATGAGTCTCCGAGGGACCGGGATCTCTCCAAGTGCAGCACGTCCAACAGTCCTGGGCCTGACATGGCCCCGCATGCCAAACAGAGACTGCCTCCGAGCAGACGACATGCGACAGAACATAGGTGGAGTTTTTTTAGATGGTCAGCATAGGGCATCTGCTTTAGGCCTGTGATTCCCTCAATGAGGCACCTCTGCGGTCCCTCCAGCCACCGCAGATGTCCCGAAAGGCACATACCAAACAGGGCGCTGCACTCCATAATGGGTCCAGTAAGGGACGAGTACAGCAGGACAATGACCTCCCCCCTTCCGGATAAAAAGCCCCTAGTGACGAGGTGAGCCACACAGAAGGACCTCCCGACTGTTGTGGCGATATGGCTATCGAAGGCAAGACCACCATTCATCAGTGTTCCTAAGTCTCCCACCACACCCCCGGTGTCCAGCGTACTGCCACCCATGTAGTAATCCACATGTACTTGTTTTTTCCCAAAGGGGATAACTGTACACTTCCTGGCACCGAGCCCGAGCCCACGGCTCCGGCACCAAGCATCTGCCTTCGTAAGGCCCCCCTGCAGAATATACACATCACTTGGGGACTCAACAATGCCTCCCAGCCTGCAGTCACCTGCAAACCCCACCAGCCAGAGTCCACCAGTGTCGGCCCGCACCCCAGAGATGCAGGTGCCAAACAAGAGCAGTCCCATGACCGAACCATGAGGCACTCCACCCATCACTTGTCTGGAGCTGGATTTGGAGTGTCGGCCACTTTCACAATACGGGCTCCGCCAGCAAGCCAGTCGGCAACCCACCGAGCGACACAGGGATTAATGCCCTGCCTAATAAGTCCATCCAGGACTCCAGAGTGGGGGATGGTGCCGAAGGCCCTGGAGAGGTCCAGACAGGCTGCGCTGACCACCCTACCTCCGTCCACGGCTCCGGAGGCTGACCCGAAGAAGCTAACCAGGTCCAGGAGACAAGACTGGCCCCCCACAAACCCAAACCGCGTGGGGTCCAGTGTCTGAAGGTTGCCAATGTCCCTGTTTATAAGTTCCATGATAATATGCTCCACGGCCCCACAAATCAGGTTTGTCAGACCAATGGGGCAGCAGCTCCTGGGAACCAAGGTAGATCCACCCCCGTGGAGTGGGACAACTGCAGCCATGCACCATATATAGCCGAAGGGACGTCTAGAGCATTGGGCACAGGCGTAGCCGTTAGGAGGCATGCCTGGATGCACCTTTGTGATTTTTGTGGAACCATTCAAGTTTTATTTCGTCAGTGCTCCATTTGATGGAAAATCCTTGTTAGCCCAAAAGTGAAAGAAACTTTGTCCAGGTGTGAGGAAGATGGTAAGACCCTTTCTGCTGTGGGTGTACATTTTTCCATCCCCCAAATGTCCTTTTCTAGGAACCAGAGGAGTGGTGGAAAAATGTGGTTCAAAAAATCGCAAGGCCTTTCCAAGACACACATGGAGGGAGTGCCCCCAGGGGCAGAGGCGGGAACCAAACCGGAAGATGCCGCCCTCAAGGCAGAGGTGGTCTGCAAAACCAGGGCTTCAGGGATTCCTTTCCAGGCAAGCCCGTGCTCCTGAAGGGAGGCCCGATTGTCTTCCTCTAGAGGCAGTTGGGGACGCTTATCCTTGCATCTAAATGCCTGGCTAGACATAACAGATTCCTGGGTGCAAAGGATCATATCCAGAGACTACACTATTTCCCTTTTCTTAACCTCCCCCTGTTTGGGCAGAGGGGTTCAGCAGTACAAAAAAATCCAAAAACTACTGGACAAAAAGGGTCATCCAACATGTCCCGCTAGATCAAGAAAGATCCGGAATTTACTCAAGATTCTTTTTAGTGCCAAAAAAGTTAGGGGACTGGAGACCAATTTTGGATCTCAGTGTACTGAACAAATCAGTTCGACAAACAAAGTTCCGAATGGTCACGGTACAGTCTATTCTTCCCTTTCTGAAAAAAGACAACTGGATGTGCTCAATAGACTTTCAGGATGTATATTACCATGCAAAGATGGACAAATGCTCCAGAAAGTTCCTCCTCTTCAGTTGGGAGCCAGTCACTACTAATTCAGAATACTGCCCTTTGGACTCACCACAGCCCCCAGAGTGTTCACCAAATGCATGGCAGTAGTAGCAGCTCACTTGGGACTACAAGAATTCTGTGTGTTTCTGTATCTGGATGACTGGTTCATAACTGCTTTGACCAAGTATCAATTGATAACAGCCAGGGATTACATCTTCAACATCTGTGCCCATCTAGGGATCACGGTAAATCTAGGAAAGTCACGTTTAACCCCAACACAAAACTTAGAATTCATAGGGGCAGTACTGAATACTCAGACAACAATACCATCACTTCCTCCAGAACTTCACAGAGAATTGTGGTTCAGGTTCAAAAGTTAACTCACAGAAAGAAGGTTCCAGCACATTTAGTCTTATAAGCTCTAAAATCCATGGTAGTTTTTATAGCTCTAGTGCCACTAGCTAGGTTACACATGATGATTCTGCAATGGCTACTAGCTTCCCAGTGGTACATACCTCATCACCTGTTGTAACAGCAATTCCTGATCACCAACCATTGCAGAACAGATCTTATTTTATGGATGCACTCTTATCAAGTTCTTCACGGTCATCCTTTTGTTTTTCTGGAGCCCATGGCCATAGCAACCACGGACGCATCGCAGATGGGGTGGGGGGGCATTATCTGGGACAGACGGTCCAAGGCACTTGGTCCCCAGTAGAGGCCAACTTGCACATCAGTGTCCTAGAGATAAGAGTGGTGCTTCTTGTGTTGCAGGTATTTTAGATCTTTTCTTCCTCAGGGGACTGTTGCAGCTCAAACGGAAAATATGTCAGTAGTTTGGTACATCAACAAACAGGGAGGAACCAAGTCTTATTCTCTTTATCGAGAAGCCCTCAGAGTGTGGCAGTGGGTGACTTCTTCCAGCCACTTTCTAATAGCAGTGCACATACCGAGGAGTTCCAGAGTGATTGCGGACAAGTTGAGTAGATACATCTTCCAGCCTCACAAGTGGTCTCTCAATCTAAAAGTGGCAAAAATTATTTTCTTCCTTTGAGGTCAGCGTTGCTGCAATCTGTTCACATCTTCCCTAAATAACAAATGCAGCAACTATTTCCCCCTGATTCCTCCTCCAAGAAAGTCACCAAGAGACGGTCTCCTCCACGATTGCCTCCCCCCCCATCTCCTATATGCCTTTCCCTCCGATACCACTAATTCCCAAATTTTTGCAGTGGCACTCAGGTTGAAGAGCACAGTGATCCTCATTATTCCTTTTTGATCTCCACAGGTTTAGTTCCCCTTTCTTTGGCCTTATCTAACTCGACAATCCTTGATTCTGGACCCATTGCCAGATCTCCTGTCCCATCCAGATGGTCTTGTTCACCGGGACATTTTTAATTTCAAGCTGACTGCGTGGTTCCTCCAGTTCCATTAATTGCTAGGCAACCAGATATTTTCTCCTTGGTATGCTACATTCTTTTATCGGCTCACAAACATTCCAATAGAAAGCTATACACGAGTAAGTGGAAGAGATTTACAATTTGGGCCCTTGAAAAGCAAATACATCCCTCTTCAGCTTCCATAGAACATGTCCTAGATTTTTTACTCACGCTGTTTAATGCTGGAGCTTCTCCTTCTAACATCAAAATACAATCAGTTGCTATCTGTAGTTTTCATAATGGCTTGGATGAATGTTCTTTATCCTTTCATAGACTCATTAAATTGTTCATAAGAGGAACTCTCCTGTTAAAGCCCCCATTCAAAGATCCGACCCTTCCTTGGGACTTGAATCTGATTCACAGGCAGTGATACATTCTCCCTTCAAACCCTCTGCAAAGTGTGGCCTGAAGTTTTTATCCTGGAAGACACTCCTTTTGGTAGCCATTACCTCTGTTAGAAGGATTTCAGAGCTCTAGGCCTCATCTGAACCCCCTTACCTTATTTTCCACAAGGATAGGGTATCTTTGCAAATTAACCCCTCCTTTTTACCAAAGGTTGTATCAGAGACTAATATTAACCAGAGATTAATTTACCAGTTTTCTTCCCTAACCATTCTAACATAGACACCTTGCATTTATAAGACGTCCATAGACAACAATGTTTCTGTCTTTGCAGAACAAAAAGCATAAGACAATCTAGTCAACTGTTTGTTTCCTTCTCCAGTGCAAAGTTGGGCAAGGCAGTCAGCAAAATTACTCTCTAAGTAGCTGAAAGTCTGTATTTCATTCATTTATGATGAGAATAATTTAACCTTGACTCAACCAGTCAAAGCACATTCTCCAAGGTCTATAGCCACTTCAGCTGTCTTTTATTCCAGAGCTTCAATGGAAGACATATGTGCAGCAGCTACTTGGCCTACTCCCCATACCTTTATTGCTCATTACAAATTGGACCCGGTCTCTAGGGGACGATCATCCTTTGGCTCGATGGTGCTCAGGAATATCCTTCCATGACTTCACCCAAGAATTTAGGTAGCTGGGAACTCTGCCCCATCTGTCAAGGATGGAATGAAGATTGACAACATCAGATAGAGTTATGTACTTACCATAATGTTCCATCTGTGTAGTCTGTCATCATTCATCCTTGACTTCCCCCTCCATCCCCCGACCTCCGAGATTTTTGGTGGAGTGGATCAAATTCACTTGAGCTATTATCTTGTCCAAGCCTGGTAGATATGGCTTCCACCTGTCTTACTTTACGCATATCTGTATGTGTATGTATATATGATTTATATGTTTCGATATCTTTTCTGCAAACTTTATCCTAGGTAATTGAGAGAGAGGAATTCTAGGTAGAGGTGAAGCTTGAGAGTTTTTGGCTGGCGAGAGCTGTAGTCACAGCTGAGTCGGTTCCGATATTGGAATTTAACCCATTTGTCAAGGATGAATGAAGAAAGGCAACACAGATGGAATGTAATGGTCAGTACATAACTTCTTTTTTCAGGAAATCAGAACAAGTGTTCATTGCATTTTCTAAATGTAAGCCGGAACATGGTGTTTCCAAAATCACCTTTTCAAGCTGACTATCAAGCTGCATTTATGAAAAGTTGTCTAAACCTTTCTAAAAAAAAACTGCTCATTCCCAAGAGCAGTAACTTCTGCAGTCTTTCAGTGTCAGTTTCTGATTGAAATTTGTGCAGCTACTGCTTGGTCTACTGTGCATACCCTTTATGTCTCACTACAAACTGGAGGCACAGTCCAGAGCTTGTTCCTCCTTTGGCAATGCTATTTCCAGGACCATCCTTTAATTTCACCTGGAAATTATGTAGCTAAGTATATTGTCTCAAAGGTTGAATCAGATGAAAGTAGACAATACTGGATATAAAAGTTATGTGCTCACCATAATAGATCCATGGGACTCCGATCCATCCTCAACATCTATTTTCATCTCATTCAACATCCCCCCCAACTGTCACCCTTGCAAATAGTCACCTAAAGCTCCTTGGAGAATGGGTAGCTTTTATGAGAGTCTGCTCATCTCTAACTTCAACAGGTTAGTTTCCCTACTGTCTGCTTGGCACCCTCTTCCTCTGTTTCTTGCTGGAAAATATTTCTTTTCGAGTCATCATTTTGTTAATTACTTATATCTTCAAATGGGGCAAACTTGATTTGAGCTAATTTGACAGTGGTGAGAGAATTATGGGTAGGGGAAGAGTCAGAGCCCTGGATCCAAAGATTTGAAGGTACTGAGCCCAGAACCAAGGTGGATCCGAGTCCCAAGGTTTGAACCAGATGAAAATAGGGCAACACAGATCTAATGTTATGGTGAGTACATACCTGTCTTTTTTTCTTCAAATCCACTGAGGATTGAAGTCAGTAAGTGACATACATTTGAGTTTCAGACTTTGTGTCCTTTAAAAAAATGTAGACTAAAACAAATCCTGATACTGTAGCAACTTTCTAAGTTTATAAGAGCAAATTAACGACATATTACTGGCACTGACTACTCGTATAAACAAATCTTTTTTATTCTGCCTCATTTGCTGTTCAGTACTTTCAGATTTGACTACCCAGCACAACACCCAACCTTGCATTAAGCATGGGGTGCTTAAATCTGATTTGTCTTCCGGATATCGGAGTGTAATCACACCGATCCATGCCCTACAGCTGTGTTGCCATGGGTACCAAACTCCCTTGCCACAGGTCTTCTAGGCAACTCCCAGTGGGAGAAAACTTTAGAGTAGACCCAGGATGTGCTATGGTACATTTCTCAGCTTGTTTAAGAATGCCTAGAGATACCAGAAATTAAATCAGGAATGTTGCTGAGGATACAAAAAGATCTTCCCTGCTTGGGTTGTCAGTGTTGTGCCTCTGCTGTTTAGATGTTAGACGGATATTTTAAGTGATGAATGAACAGTGACAGGATAATCAATTATATTTATGTATTGTAACATTATTGAGGTAATTAAAAATAAATGGTTTGTCAAGATAGTGCTTATATTTATCCAAGTAAAGAACACAACATCCAGTTAATTACACCTTTGTTTAAAGTGCAGATAAGTATTAGGGCATAGGCTTCAGGACTAATCTATATTGGAGTGATCTGTTATATGGTTGTATGCTGTGTGAACAAGAAAAACTGCAGATCAGCAGTTTAAACTCAAAAATAATGTGAACAAAAGTTAAAAAGTGGATGAGTTCTGAACCTTTTTTCTTGAAGATTTTGTGCTTGTGTATGCGGGGCATATACGCCTTTTAATGTTCCATTCTGCAAATACATCCAGACCCCTCCCCCCCAAAAAAATACCAAAGCTCACAAGGCAGTACTAGGACCACAATTTGTTAAAAAGTATAAGAGCTTTCATTCACAAACTATATGTAAAGTTCCTCAGACGCACAAACCCTCACAAATGAAAAAGTTAAAATTGAAACAGAGCCATCTACTGACAAAATTAATTCAAACGTACCAATTAATTAACATTATTAAATATTAACATCAAACAAAAGCATCACATTAATCAAGATACAATAGAAAATAAATATACACTTGAGCATTTTTAAGTCAAGAATCAATAAACTGGAAATTGATGTGGTATCATTGATTCCTGGAACATTAGTTTCATCACAGTATAACTGCTGGTATAGCTCCCGGGCCTCCAGTAAAGTAGCCCAGTTACCTCCCCTCTTGTATTGCAGTTTTCTCAAGAATAAAAAAAGGTAACCTTTTGAAACTTGTTAATTTAATAGTGTTAGTAAAATGAGTTATTAACATCATTCCTTGAAACTGCATACACATGCTGATAAATTCTCTTAAGAGCTACCTCAGTTTTACACACGTAAAAAGCCTGACAGGCTGACCATTGTGCTAAATGAACAATTCCATTGGTGTTGCATTTAAACCTACCATTTGGAAACAGGGCCTTAGGAACATGTTCCAAAATCACAAACCCCTTCCCATATATATTTACATTGTCGGCAATGGCCCCATTTAAACATACTTTTGTTGGAAATCTTATTAAAAGGCCGAGTGACCAAACAGAGCCAACCGTGAGTAAATCCAGCATTATCCGCACCCATTCATGGGTTCTTGCTATTATACAATGACATTATTTAAGAAAAAAGTTACATTATTTTTCTTAAATATCCTTGTATAACGGCACCATGCTGCTCTTCATGTTTTCCCCCGGTGTCATGGGGCTTTCTTGAAGTACTGTGCATGTGTATGGGATGTTACATTTCCATGCTTATGCAGTACATCAGTGGTGTGGAAAGGCACCAACAGAGAAAGGTAGAGCTCTGTTACTTTTTTTTGTTTTTGTTTTTAATAAAAAAAAAAAAAAATGAAATCTGGAGACATCAAACATATGAGAGAAGAAGGACAGAGGAAATAATACAATAATCAGGTACGTTTCTCTAGTTTTGCATGACGTACCTGTATTTTCTCTGTCCGATCTGTCTAATTCTTTTGAAGTCTTGTTTTTTTGTTTTTTAAATGAAAGAAATCTAGAATTTCATAAGAATATATTAATAGAAGAAAGTCTGGATGACTGGACTTTTTTTTTTATTGGTATATGCTTGCTTTACATGGGCACGCTGTTTGGGCTGACCCATCAGTGTGCTAGTTTTGAAATGTTAATGGCCAATCATTGTATAATATAAAGTTATACGTTTAAATTAATCTTGTCAGATGACGCTGTTTCGGTTTTTTTAAGTTTTTGGTTTGGAAGGGTTTGTGTCTGAGGAAGTTCACGTATAGTTTTTGAACGAAAGTGCTTATGCTTTTTAATTGTGGTTCTAGCATTGCCTCAGGAGCTTTTTTTTCTTGTGGACTTATTGCATTTATTATGAAGTCTTTTGAGTTTTTTTGTAATTATTCTGTAAATTCTGTGTTTTCCCCCACTGTGTTGTTGTTGTGCAGTTTATTTACCTTGGTTGGTTTGTTTTGCCATTTTATGTGATTGCCAGGTAGGCAGGCATAAGTATTTTTTTTTTCTGTGAGATACATAAACACATGGTTGTATTGATTATTGTATTCTGTTATCCCAGTGCATTGCAATCCAGTTTACAGTTTTGTTGGTTTGTAAATTGCATCATTCAAGCTCAGTGTCATCCACTTGCAATGTCTATTTTTTTTTTGTTGCCTGTGATATTATGCTGATACCTAAACACTGACCATACTTGAGGAAAAAATGATGCATCGTTATTGTTTAGCAACACAGTTGTATCACTAGTACAACTATTATGTTAATAGCTGAGGAAGTGCTAAATTAAAGTTTTCTCAGAATAACTCCCTGTAAAATAAATTGTTAAAGGTTTGTGAGCCAGGAAACTTTGCGAGTGCTCCACATCAAAAGTGCTGGAAACTATTTTCAGTGTTCATTAAGGTTGTTCTTTTCCCCACTGTTGTATGACCATGGAGTTAGAATGTATAAGCTGGGAGGGAGACTGGTGATGGTGGTGGTAGGGGGTCAAAAACAATTTCTTGTTTTGCTGAAAGTTGTTTTATGGATTTTGATTGCACAAATGACACACAAAAAGATTGCCATCAGCTAATCAATGTCTCTGAAAGTCAGTTATTTTTTTCCTGATTTTCTTCCCCTTCTGGTATAGTAATTAATAACTGCATAATTTTGTTTTGTGGTATTTTTAAGTTGGCTAATGTGTATTAATTATCTATACTGTAAGCCCCAATCACAGTTAATTATTTAAAATTTATGGTGTTAGGACTTAGTCAATGGAATAAATTCTGTTTACAGTCGTTTATTGATAAATGTATGATTTTAAACCATTTAGTGTGTGCCATTCATGACCTCTACCATTTCTCAGGCTCAGAGGTAATGAAGGTATTTTAAGCTTTAACAGTTCACTTTATTTCATATTTTTTTCAGTCTTTTGAACGTGTTATAGTGGAAAACAAGCTACATGGGCTTTCTCCAGCTTTGTCTGAAGCCATCCAGAGTATATCTCGTGCAGAGCTTGTTCAGGCTGCTTTACCACACGTACTGCACTGCACTGCCACACTGTTATCCAATAGAAATAAACTTGGTGAGTGATTCTTATTTTGCAGTTAGCTCTTCTGCTTTCCACTTTCCTTTTACCATCTTATTTTATTCTTGTACCATATCTTCAAGAACACTAGTAGAGTCTAGCATATTATTTTTCTGTCATACCATGCCATAAAAACATAGAATCTGATGTCAGTCTTCATTCTTTCATTCATGACAGATGGGTTTCGATTACGTCCTCAGAACCGACTCGGCCAATATAACAAATTTGCTCCAGCCAGAAACTCTGGGTTACCCATAGTGCCCCTCTCCTCATCTCTTCAGCTCTCATTTGCCACGTAGATATTCAAGACTCGTCAGGCCTGCTCTCAAGCGAAGTGTTATATTTTTCACAAAGTCTTTCAAAGTTTTCACTTCAATTCTTCTAAAATTTCTTTATTGATTAGTCATTTATTTATATTTGTATAAGGTCCTTTTACCGTGTGAGTGCTTTTCCTTCTAATCACCTTGTTGGTACTTCTTCGTACCATTGTTGGTACAGACCCCTCTCTTCCCGTTACCTGTTAGTAATCTCAGTACCATTGTTGGTATTTTTTTCCCTTCCTTCCTTTTACCCTCTTGGGTATACCTTTATTACCATTGTTGGTATTATTAAAAAATATATATTTTCCTTACTGTGTGTGCTTGTGTGTCTTGATCACTTGACAGAATTTTTTATTGTTGTTATTGTATTTGTTGACAATGCTGACAGAAAAGGTACCACTGGCTTTAAACAGTGTAACAAATGTGGCAGGAAGATGCCAAATTCCGATGGGCATCTTTCCTGTATATACTGTTTAGGAGTAGCACACTTGCAAGTTCAACCTTCATGCGAGCTCTGTAAGGTCTTTAGTGCCCACACCTTAGCAGAGCATAAAATAAGTTACTTTTAAAGGGTCTGCTAAAAACTCCTTTCTCGGAGGTTTTATCTGAGGTGGAGGTATCAACCCATCATAAGAAAGAAACAAAGAGGAGGAGTCGTATGGTCCCACCGTCTCCTGAGTCACAGGAACAGAAAACTTCTAAAACCCAGGTTCCTACTGAACCAAAGATTAAACATGCCAAACTTACACCGACAACTATCTCGGCACCGGAGCCTAAAACTCCCTCCATGGTGCCTTCTTCCACTATGGAACCGACTACAATTACCATGGTACCTTTCCCTTCCACTGTACCACAGACCCTCTCAGCACCAACAGTAGCTTCTCCCTTAAAATTGATCACGCCCTTCCATCACTACTTTCAGGTCATTCGACCACAGTGCCGAAGGTCGAGACACTAGCCAGGACCCTATACTCCCCGTCCATTGACCTCTTTGTTGGACAGCAGCTTAGTCCATTTCTTGACCGGCGAGAATTTCCAATGGGGATCTTCACTCGTTCCACCAGGAGCCTTTTGGAGCTTGATGTACTGAGACCTGTGGATCGGCTCCTAGCGAACAGAGGCATCCCAGCCCCATCCAGGAACTCACTCCCGCCCAGAGCCGAGGGTTTTTCTCCACAGACTCCAAGCTATATTCCTCCTTCAACCCCCCCCAACAGGTCTAGGAGTCCTCGATGCTGAATCCCTTCCCGGTGCCACCTTCTTCAGTTCCATTGGTGGATCTTACTGTGGTTTTGGAATCTACCCTGTGGACCATGGCTCAGGTGGAGCAGACCCACCCTCGAGGCGGTAACTGGTCTGTCAGCACTCTGATCCCTAGTACGGCACCAATTTCTTTCTACAGCGCCATGTACAGTTTCAGTTACTTTGACAGCTCTGAGTCCTCTTGTGGCTCCTTCCCTGGAGGTGGGCTCATCAGAGTAGGGTGTGACCCCGGTTCTGATGTTGTCTTTCTCAGTTCTGGGCTGCCATCCTTATTCGGGCAGACCTACCTTCCAGGTTATGGAGAGGGCACTCACCTCAGCAGGCTCGCAATTGGCTCCTTCGGTGCTGGAATGTCATATGTGTATATATCTATGTCCTCTGGATCTCAGCTGCCACAATACACTACACTAGGGCAACAGGCACGGGAGCAGCAAGATAGCCTACCGCAGGGTACCCTCTCTTCAGAGTCCTCTTCAGACCTTCCCCCCTGATGAGCCACCCTGTAAGAGATCATGCAAGAGGAAGCATGTTGATTCACCTGAGGAATCTCTCACTGAAGATACTGATTATGATGAGGGAAGGGTCCCCATGGTCGCCCCCTGAAGATGTCTCCTTTGGAGACATACTAGAGATATTGAAACAGAGGGGTGACTGGAAGCCCACCAACCCCTCCTCTTAGGAATTTGTATTCTTCCAAGCTTTCTGTGCCTGACCCTCTACTTCCTGGGTGACCCCGCCTGCAGATGAGTTGGTCAAGCTCATCGTGTGGCGAGCTTGGAAGGCCCCTAACACCACTGAGCCAATCCCCCGGAGACCAGACAAAATAACCCCCCCCCCCCAGAGGATCATCCCCACTAGTCCAAAGGCTTGGCAGTAGATGTTATGGTGGTGGCAGGGGCCACAAAGAAAGAACTCCTAGAGGAGTCCTGCTGTCCATCCTCTAAACATAGAGTCTCAGATGTTGGACAGATTAGGAAGCGGGTTTATGCTTCAACGACCTTTCCCATACGGTCATTGAATTATTTGGCTCATTTTACCCATCTTCAAAGGAACCTGATCACAGAACTTTCAGGAACCTTAGCAGGAGCAGTGTCTGAGGTACGCAACAAAGTTGCCTCCCAGCTTGCCACCCTGGAGTCAATATCTAATTCGTCCATGCGGTTGATTGCACATGCAACTAAAGGGGTGGTGAGAGAGACGTCACACCTGGATGCACTTGTGCGACTTTGCAGACCCCTTCAACTCTTCCTTCGTCAATGCTCTTGTTGATGCTTCCTCTCTATTTAGTCCAAAAGTTAAAGCCACGTTAGCCAAGTGTGAAAAGGGTGGCAATACCCCGTCTGCTGTGGGCATGCATTTTTCCACTCCCCAGTGATCTTACACCACGAATCAGAGAAGTGAAAAGATGTGGTTCAGAAAATACCAAGGGCCTTTTTGTGCCACACATGGCGAGCCCCCCCCCCCCCCCGGGGCAGAGGGAGAACTCATCAGGAAGCCCCCCCTCCCCCATGGCCAAGAGTGCCCGCGTAACCAGGGCTGCAGAGATTCCTTTTCCGGTTAGACCTACCAGCTCTCCTGAAGAGTGGCCTCTATTGCTTGCCACTGGAAGCAGTTGGGAGACAATTCTTTCTGCACCACTTAGCCTGGCATTCAGTAACATCAAATTCCTGGGTGCAGACGATAATTACCAGAGGTTACCACATTCCCTTCGATCTTTACCCGACGCCACAAAAGCAAATCCCCAACATTCCATCCAGTGGAAATTCAAAAGCTGCTCGAAAAAAAGAGTCATCCAATCAGTCCCATCAAACCAAATAAAATCTGGATTTTACTCAAGGTTCTTTTTAGTGCCAAAAAAGACAGGGGACTGCAGGTCAGTTTTATACCTCATCATACTAAACAGGCTTGTCAAGCAGACCAAATTCCAGATGGTCATGGTTCAGTCTATCCTCCCATTTCTGGAAAAAGAAGATTGGATGTTCTCGATAGATCTCCAGGATGCGTATTACCATATAAAAATGGACAAACACTCCAGGAGATATCCCTGCTTCTGGCTGGGAGCCAGTCATTACCAATTCCGAGCACTGCCCTTTGGTCTCTCCACAGCTCCCAGAGTGTTCAAGTGTATGGAAGTACTAACAGCTCACTTGAGACTGCAAGAATTCCAGGTGTTTCCATATTTAGACAGTTGGCTTCTTACCACCCCCACCAAGCATCTACTACTTCTCGCCTTGCACTACACCTTTCAGCTGGCACGGCTCTTAGCTATCTCAGTAAACAAAGAGATATCGAAACTAGTACCTTCTCAAAGCCTAGAATTTATAGGAGCAGCATTTGACACGAGGTCCTATCTTGTCAAGCTTCCTCATTACATACTACAGAAGCTAAGATCTCAGTTCCAGGTGATACTGTGTCAGGACAAGGTCCCAGCTCATTTAGTCCTTCAACTGCTAGGGTCAGTAGCAGCAACAATTACCATAATTCCCCTAGCCAGACTCCATATGAGGCTACAGCAATGGCTTCTAGCATCACATTGGTCCCTATTAACACATCCTATGTCCCACCCAATCCACATAAAAACCGTTGCAAGCAGGATCTGAACTGGTAGATGAAGTCAGAAAAGGAGTTATGGAGTCGTCTCTTCTCACCCCCTCAGCCCAATGCCATAGTGACCACGGACGCATCCCTGATGAGGTGGGGGGCATTTTCATGGAAAGACAGTCCAAGGCACTTGGTCCCCCTTAGAGGCCAATTTGCATATCAGTGTCCTAGAACTGAGGGCGGTGCTTCTGGCATTGCAAGCAGTCCAGTCTCCCCTCCCATTGGGGACAATTGCTGTCCATTCGGACAACATGTTGGTTGTCTGGTGTATCAGCAAACAGGAGGGAACAAGATCCTACCCGTTATGTTGGGAAGCCATGAGTATATGGCAATGATAGCCTCCAACCGCTTTCTGGTAACAACACACATTCCCCGGAATTCCAACGTGATTGTGGACAAACTGAGCAAATGCATTCTCCTGCCTCATGAGTGGTCTCTCAATTCCAGTGTAGCATCTGAGATTTTTCATTGCTGGGGTCAGCCTTGCTGCAGTTTATTTGTATCTCCCATCAATCACAAATGCAGCAGCTACTTTGCCCTAATCCTCCCTCAAGGGGAGTCCCCGAGGGATGCTCTTGTACATGATTGGCCGCAGGTACTGCTTTATGCCTTCCCTCTTCCTCTGATTAAAAGTACATCAGTTGAGAAGCAAAGTAATCCTCATTGCACCCTATTGGCCCCGCCAATTCTGGTTTCCCTTCCTTTGGCCTCACCTAGTTCACTGTCCGTGGACTGTGGACCCAATTCCAGAATTAGTCACATCCACAGGGGTTGGTCCATCCAAACCTATTGAGCCTCAAGTTGACAGCTTGGTACCTCCACTTCCAGTAATTGCCAGGCAAAATAATCTGTCTTCCCATATACAAAAAATACTTCTTGCTTCTCATAAACCGTTCACCAGGAAAATTTATTATAGTAAGTGGAACAGATTTGTATTGTGGTCTCAAGAAAAAGGATTTGACCCCTTTTCAGCTCCGATGAATACAGTGCTGGAGTACTGATCAAACTTGCTCCATTCAGGAGCCTCAACTTCTACTATTAGAGACCATTTAGCAGTTGTCTCAAATTTCCATAATGGTTTTGAAGATTTCTCTTTAATATCTCATCGTCTCTTAAAACCTTAAAAGGAGTCATGCATTTAAAACCACCCTTTAAAGAGCACATTGAACCTTGGAATTTGATGCTAGTCCTACAAACCTTGACTCGGCAACCCTTTAAGCCAGCTGCAACTTCCGATATAAAATTTTTGTATTTGAAGACTTCATCATTTCAGCCAGGAGAATATCAGAATTACAGGCCTTGTGTGTGAACGCTCGTACATAATTTTTCACAAAGACAGAGTATCTCTTCGGACTAACCCCTTCTTTCTACCCAAAGTTGTATCAGATTTCAATATTAGTCAATCTATTGACTTGCCAGTTTTCTTCCCAAATTTTTCTAACAAAGGAGAATATTGTTGGCAATTATTGGATCTACATAGACAATTGCATTTTTACTTAGACTGGACTAAATCATTCAGGAAATCAGACCAATTGTTCCTGTCTTTTTCAAGGACCAAGTTAGGTAAATCAGTTTCTAAAGTCACTTTAGCTAAATGGTTGAGAGACTGCATCACTTTTGTCTATCAACAAAATAAAATGTGTTTAATAACTAAAGTCAAGGCGCATTCAACCAGATCAGTTGACACTTCCATAGCCTTTCATTCGAAAGCTTCTATGGATAACATTTGCACAGCAGCTACTTGGGCTACCCCTCATACCTTTATCACTCTTTACAAATTGGACATGTTCTCCAGAGGGAGAGCATCCTTTGGCTCAATGGTGCTCAGGAATATTCTTCCACAGGGCCTCCCGGGACATAAAGTAGCTAGGGACTCTGTCTCATCTGTCATGAATGAATGAAGATTGACAACATCAGATAAAGAAATTATGTTCTTACCATAACGTTACATCTGTGTTGTCAGTCTTCATTCATTCATGACATCCCACCCTCCTACCTCCTTCCAAAGAGTCCTGGAGGTTCAGATTTGGTCCTGGTTGTGTGATAGGGCATTTGCTCAGACAAAGCCTCTGCTTTCTTATTCTTACGGACAAACTCGATCTGAAGACATGAGGAGAGTGGCACTATGGGTAACCTTAGCTCGGTTCTGGCTGGCGTGAGCTTGTTATATCAGCTGAATTGGTTCCGAGGACAGAACTGAAACCCATCTGTTATGAATGAATGAAGATCGACAACATGGATGGAACATTATGGTAAGAACATAACTTTTATATAAAAATGGAATTTTATACTGTTATGTATGTTATCTGTATTGTTTTTTACAACATTTAGTAAAACCCGCAGTAGTGGTGCTGCGGTAGTGTTGTCGCCTCACAGCAAGACGTTGTCGTGTTCGATTCTCAGCTAGAGCGTCTTCTGTGTGAAGGCATGCATGAATGGGCGTGCCTTCGTTGAACGTTGTGCCTGACAGGGCTGGTAACTCGGCAAGTAAAAATCCACTACCAAACATTAGCGGACCGGAGTTCCGCTGTGGCGACCCCTAACCGGGATAAGCCGAAAGACACAACAACAACAGTATAACTTTTTAAAATGTTATATGTATTGTTTTATCGCAGTATAGTAATGTAGCTTTGTAAAATCAATTTTAATGACCATTATTTTGTTGCAGCTGAGGTATATTTTTCAGTAGTGCTTCAGATATGGACTAGAAATGTATAATGAGGGCTTTCTTGAAGACTCAGATTCTGATTTGAGATGGCTGTCTTTCCACACCCCTATGTCTAGAGCTGATCTGTCTGGCTCGTCCTCATGCATGCTGTCTTCTTTCCTAGTCCACGTTCAAGTATTGGTGGCATTGGAGCTGAGACAATAGCCAGAGTCTTTATGCCTGTCTCCTACTGATCCTTCAGTTTCAGCACCAGTGCCCATCCATCCATTTCACTTGACGCCAAGACCCTTGATGTCAGGTGGATCTCTGGACGGAGTCCTTTATGCTGAGTTTTTGGCTTCATTTTCTGCACTGACCTGGTTGATTCCTTTTACATTGTTGGAGTCTTCAGCCTTTGAGTTTCCAACACTAATGTGCTGCTCAAAGCCTTCTAGTTCCTCAGTTTTGGGAGCTATCTACTTTGTAGCTGTTATGTCTTCCTCAAGAGGGAAGGACTTAGTTCATGGAGGAAGCTCCTCAGCCCCTGCAGAGTTCAGTTTTGCATTCAAGGTCATGGAGGGGATGCTTGCCTCTCCACTGAGTGGTTCAGACTCCAGCAGTCTCAGCTCCGCCCCTTGACTCTCACTAAGCTGTCTCATCCCATTCATCATCATACCAGGGTTAAGGCAGAACAGATATCTTCAAAAGAGACTACCCACCACCTGACCTGCCTCAAAAGAAGATGTGTAAAAGGAGGCACATAAACTCACCCACAAAATCACTTTCATCAGACACTGACTCTGAGAGGGATCCCCCCACCATAGGAGATATTGGCCAACAGACCTCCCTCCCTCCCCTGTCAGGATGAAGAGGTGTTGGAAGCCTGTCACTGTGCACCCTCTACTCTTGGGTGGTCTCTTCTACTGACTGATTTGGCCACAAGGAGGCCATGGCAGGTACATGACTTTACAGAAGCTATCCCTAGAAAGCCCAGTAAAATCTTAATACCCCCTCCCAAGGAGAGGCCATTTTAATTAAAAAGCCCTTGGTAGATAAAAATAAATAAATAAAATTTAAAGAAGGGCCCTTGGTAATTTCGTGATTGTAGCAGTGGCTACTAAAGAGCTGTCAGAGCATTTAGCCTCTGTCCATCTGCACTACAAGTAGTCTAGGGCAGTGGAAAGAATAGGGAAACAGAAAAATCCAAAGTCCCCCCTTGTCAACTGAGACTTAGGCACAATGGTACATTTTGACCTATTAGAAGAGGCTCAAGGCCCTACATTGTTTGATAGAAATTCACAGAATGAGAGAGGTTTGGTTTTGTCAAAGGGAGGTCATGCCTGTTAAACTTGGTTGCCTTCTTTGAAACAGTCAACGAAGCCATGGATGAGGGGAAGACAGAGCACACCACCTACCTAGACCTAGCCAAGGCCTTCAACAGTATTCCCCATTCGAGCATAATAGATAAACTCTCCCAGCTAGGCATCATCCCATATATTACTAGATGGGTAGCTAACTGTCTCACTAATAGAACCACTCAAGTCAAAATAGGGGAAGCCACCTCTAGTAGTAGATCCATAAACAAGCGGTGTACCCCAAGGATCGATCTTGGGGCCTCTACTGCTTGGGATATACTTTTCTGAGGTGCAAGCCAAAACCAGTGGTCTGTGGATGACCAAGTCTGCAGATGACTGCAAGCTGAGAACTGTCATAAATTCACCTAGTGATGTGAACATCCTTCAAGAGGGCCTTACCCAAACTAATGACTGGTGCCAGAAGCATGGCCTCAAACTGAATGCCAAGAAATGCATCATTATCCCCTTTGGGGAAAATGGAGTCCCCAATAATTATCACATTAATAACAATATGCTAAGCACTCAATCAGTTGTGAGGGACTTGGGCACCCAGGTTGATAGCAACCTGACTTTTGACCGCAACGTTGCCTCTGTTGTATGGACGGCTTTTTACATGGCCCACCTCATAAGTAAGGGTATTTCATCCAGGAACGTATAACATCCCTGTACTCCTCCCTTATCATACCCATTATTGAGTACAATGTCCTCTTCGGTATGTACCTGGCCAAACACATGCAGCAGTTGGAGAGACCACAGAGGTTCCTGACCAGGAAAAGCCAGGGTCTAAACACCTATCCTATGCAGATACTGTCACTCTACTAAGTCTTGTTCATAGGTAACCTGTGTCTGGCATACAAGGCTGTCTCAAGACTCAGCCTTCATGGAGTTGGTACATATCTGTAAGTCAAACTCCACTCTCGCAGCCTGCACGCAAGGCCTCAACCTGGTCTGTGACAGTAATAGAACCTGTTGGTGGGATAGATTTGTGTCCCAATGACTCCTCCATCTGTGGAATAGACTCCCTCTCCATGTCGAGAAGAGTACCTCATTAGCCCTCTATAAGAGGAACCAAATGACTGGATGGGAAACAGAAAATATACCCCTGGGATGCCATCTGTGTCCCTGCTGGACAGGGAAAACAAGTGCTGACTTTTTGAAAACATGGGGTGAAATTCTTGGGTAGGTTTATAAGGGCCTCTGGACCAATAGCCTAGTATCGCCCTATGAACTTATGAACATTTCAGGTTTACTCACTTTGGTAGGAAATTACCTTTGATGTGAGTTTTGAGAATCATCAGTATGTTTCATAACAGATGCAATGGCTTAAAGCCAATCCATGTGTTTAATTCACTTATCTGTTTAGTATTTTGTAAAATATGTTTCTTCTTTTGGTTCTTTGTGATTTTTAATGACCATGCATTTAGACGGATAGTAGAATATAGAATAGTCCCTTTTCAGGAAAAAGCTTGTGAAGCATTTTAAAACATAGTTATACATTATTTTCTTGGCAAGGGCTAATCTCTACCAATCCCAGAAACTAAGCTACTAGATGTCATTATTGATGATGATTTAAAATTTGAAAACCATATATCACATGCAGTCAAAAAGACCCACATTATATTAGGTTCTCTGTACAGAATTAAAGCTTACTTTACCAACTCTTCCAGACAAGCTATCGCAGGGACCCAACTCTTATCCACCCTACTCTCTGCCTCCCATATACTCACAAACCTTAGGAAAACTGACTTAAGCAAACTTAAATCTTGCTACCACAAGATATCCAGATTTGCTGCCAAGCTACCCTATGGAACCCAAAACTACCTTGCTTTAAAACAACTCAAATGGCTAGAACTTCCTAACATCTTATCCTTAAATCAGCTTACCCTAACCCATTCTGTAGTATACATACCTGGTAAATGTCCAGCCATACACAACCTAGTACAAATATACCTCAACAACAGGACCTTGAGATCCTCCAAAAAAACTACTGTTAAAAGTTACAAAGTCCAACAACAACGTCAGTGACTGTCTTTATTCTAATTACATCTCTAAAGTATGGAACTCCATCCCTCAGAGTATACTAAACACAACAAGCCCAGCACAATTCAAAAACTTGCTAAAGATTCGTCTAACTAACAACTGGTTATGCTCTTGTTCCTCACCAGGCTAAACTTAACTTTACATTTACCCACCTTTTGTTTACCCACTAGCTCTTTTTCCACTTACTTCACTAATGTATATAAAACTTTTTTTGAAAAAATAACTGTAGGTTATTGTATGTTATTGTACAACATTAGTTGATAGTTATTTCCATTTCTTCCAGGGCCTGCAGTGAAAATGGGCTACTGGCCCAGTCGGACTTCCCCAGTAAACAAATGTTAAATAAATAAATAAAAATGCTTAATTTTATCTGTCTGTCAAGTGCTCCTTGTAATCCCTTTTGTAGTCCTGAAGATCCCCCTCTAAGACTTTTTTTTTTTCTTTTCAGTAAAGATGTAGATAGTTGTGAGACCATTCATTACAAAATGGTAACAGTGCTGGCACTGTACAGTGTTATGAATGTTTATTATACTTCGTAACGCAGAAGAACAAGTTGATTCACTTATTGTATAACAACTGCTTTCTGTGCCTGTGATTTTCTTTCCCCGAATTATAATTTGCTTAACCGAATGACTCTCATTTATGCTTATGTCTCTGTAAATGTTCATTTACACCTGGGTCAGGCTAAAAGGCATCTTCAGATCAGTCCACCCTCCTGTTAACAAAGTGAAAATAAATATACCTGTTGGTTACAAACATTTCAGACTTGTGTTATTTATCATGTTTTTAACTTACTGATGATATAAAGTAAAATTCACACAAGTAGATACCATATATCTTAGAGTCTAATCTTTCACTTCTACCACAGTTTTGCATAGAATAATTCAAGTGATAAAGTATATTGGTTACTTGAACACATCAAAGTGCTTTAAATGAATTTTAGTTATCCATCATGGGGTCCTATTAAAGTGTGAGAAGCTGGATATCATTTCTTTTGACTTATACACTTATATACCAACTGACTGAGCAAGTGGACAGTTCTGATATTTGAGTTTTGGGTTAATTACTGCATTGTTCAGCACATGTGCATTGTTCAACACACATTGCAATGTAAATATTCTATGTGTACTGGGCACTTTTTGCTTGAAAATTGCCTGTCAGAAATATGTAATGTGCACTATCCTGAAATCTCTGCAGATTGAAAAGCTCTGGTATGTTATTGGCTAATAAACATGTATGTGCTATTTTATTATATTTAATTTTTTTATAAAATACAGTATTCTCATCACTTACAATACTTTACCTCATAATTTCATTTTTTATGAACTGCATTGTTTACTGTTACAGGGCACCAGGATAAGCTTGGTGTGGCAGAGACCAAATTGCTTCATACCTTACACTGGTTGCTGCTAGAAGCTCCTCATCAGTGCAGTCCAGAATCTGGCTTTCGAAGCAGAGGTTCAGGGTGGCCTGCAGGCAGTAATGTTTTCAGTCATCGCATTGAGAACCAGGCATCCCCAGCTCCCAACAGGAATGACAACAATACTGTTGAAGAGAATGACAATATCAAACCAAAGTTGTTTACGAACACCTTGGCTACTGTGGAGCTCTTCGTATTCTTGTTTGCTCCTCTTGTCAATAGGATTAAAGTGAGTTTTGGAATTCTTGATTTCAGTTGTGTGATAAGTGATTGGTTCATTTGAGTGAAGGAGATTAATTCTCATTGTAATATATTTAACAAAGGAAACTAATTGGTATCGCTTCAAAACTAAAGTATATATTTTGCTGTTGTCGTTGAAAAATAATCTGGCATGAATAGTGAAAAGACACTGAAGTAGTTATCATCAATACTGTTTAGATGAAGCAACAAGTGTCCATGTCATACTTCATTTCTGCACTTTTAATTTTAGGAATCTGACCTCACTTTTCGCTTGGCAAGTGGCTTGGTTATATGGCAGCCAATGTGGGAACATAAACAGCCAGACGTCCCTGCTTTTACAGCATTGGTAAAGCCAGCTAGAAGCATTGTTACAGGTTAGTATTTCATGGCTGCATGTACAAATAATGTGTTGATTTACTGTTAGCAGACATGTCAAATTTACCTGCCACTTGATTGTCAAGCCCTCATCCTCTGTCAGTCCTTTTGTTTTACAAATCCCAGCTATCCTATTCCACTAGGAAAAGGAGTGGAACACCAGGATTGTGCTGTCATGGGATGGTGTTGGAGTTTATGAATGTTTCTTATACCTTTCTAGTTAGCTAGAAAGTGTAATGCAATGTCTGCCATTCTCAGTGTTTGCAAGTGCATGCTTCCTTATACTCATTCCCCAGGTAGAGTGCATGATATACTCCTTGCTGTGCTAATGCATTCCACATACCTAACACAAGAGCTGCAGTCCTGTGCTATTAACCATGCAGAGTTCATATGGAGGGACTGCCAGCATTCTTCCCCCAAGGTGAGCAAGCTGGTATCTGCTGCTCAGTTCCATCTGGGATGTAGTCAGGGCCAGAACCTCCATACCGCAGTTCCTGCTGTAGCACTACAGTGAGCTGCATTGTAAGTAGTAGCAGAAAGCATTCTTCATTAAATGTAGGTATCTGTGATGCAGTAGAATTCATTTTTGTAATGTATATTAATCTCAGCCATATTAATGTAATGTATTACATTTTTGTAATGTATATTAATCTCAGCCATATTAATCTCTATGGTTTCTCACAATTAATTACAACTCCTACTAGAACCCATAAACAAAATAGAAAAGAAACCACTCTTGATTGGATACTCACTAATAGCCACCCCAGCATCTACACCCCAGGAACCCTTCCTGATTGTATCAGTGATCACATGCTTACATATGTCATAAGACAAAAAGTGAATATTCCACATACTCATAAACTAAAAACATCCCGCTCAAAAAAGTGTTTTAACCTTGATAACTTTCTTACAGAATTGCAAGCATGTAACTGGTCACCACTAACTTACCTTGAACTTAATAAAGCAGTAACCTACTTTAATACAAACTTTCTTCAAATCCTTGACCATCATGCCCCTTATCACACTACTAGAATAAGAACCAAACCTGCCCCATGGCTGTCTAAGCAAACAAAAGATAAAATGGTCCTTAGAAACAAAATCTGGACCAAATGGAGAGCCAGTAGATGCCCATCAGATCATCTCCTTTTAAACAATTAAGGAATTCCACCAAAGAGATACTGTTAAAGATAAAAGGATTATTATCTTCACCTTCAACAAGGTAGTCAAAATTCCCTCAAAAATTCTGGGCAAGCATTAATAAACTTCTTAAACCTGGACATTCACCGACTCCTACTCCTACAGGCTTTCACCCCAACAATGCTACACAGATCCCTGATGCCTTTAACAACTATTTTACAGAAGCCATTAAATCCTAGCTAACTCATTACCTATACCATCTGTAACCTTACCAAAAATCTCTTCTCCCTCATATAGTGACTTCCAAATCCAGCCGTTGCCACATCCCTTATTTATAGGCTTCTTAAGAAACTCAAACCATGCACCCCATCTGCAGACCAACTCCCATCTGAATACCTACAAATAGCGGCTAAAGCTATCCAATATCCGGTATCTATACTGATAAATAGGACTATAACTGAAGGAACTATCCCCACCTTATGGAAAATATCTCATATAATTCCCTACATAAAGGAGGCTCATCAAATGAACTCTCAAATTTTCGCCCTATTGCCTTACTTTCCCCATTAGCCAAGATAATGGAAAGATGTATTCACAAACAAATGCTTAGCTACCTTCTACAAAACAAACTTCTAGCTAACTGTCAACATGGATTTAGGCCTTTCCACAGTACTACAACTGCCCTCCTTTCCTTCGCTGACTCCATAAATAAAAATAGGAACAATAATTTATTCTCCTCAGCACTTTTCATAGATCTTTCTAAAGCCTTTGATATGGTTAACCACAATATACTTTTGGACAAACTAAACCTTTTTTCTCTCAGCCCACACTCTTTACAGTGGTTTAAGAGCTATCTCCACAACAGGCAACAAGCAGTCCTTTGGGAGAACAACCCATCTTCCCTACTCTCAGTAAATATTGGTGTTCCACAAGGATCTATCCTAGGTCCCCTTCTTTTTTCCTTATTTATCAACGACCTATATCTGAATATACCACAAGCCACCTGCATTCAATATGCTGATGACTCAACGCTAATCTGCACTGAAAAAAATATTTCCTCCCTCCAGTCCCTGACCCAAACAGTCTTCCAAAATGTGGAAAATTGGTTTTTGCAACACTGCCTCCTACTTAACCCCAAAAAAACTAAACTTCTCTTTACTCCTACCCAAAAATCTCCCACTCCACTCTTCACTATCTCTTCAAATAATGCAACCTGTATTAACCCTGACAAGACCACATGACTGCTAGGTGTTACTATCGATAACCATCTGAATTATGATGAACACATTAACACCACTGTTAAAAATGTCAACAAAAAAATTGGGACACTCTACAGAATTAAACCTTTTCTTACCCCTGAAACTAGAAAGACCATTGCACAGACACACCTGATCTCCACCCTCTTTTATGCCTCACCCATCTATACCAACTTATCCAAAAGTAACACTACCAAACTCTCCATCTGCTACAATAGTATAGCCAGATTCATTACTGCTACTCGCCTAAGAACTCATCATTGTCTTAATCTCAAACAACTAGATTGGTTAGAGCTAAATAACCAGTTATTCTATCAACAACTACTTATCATTCATAAGACCCTTCACTACCCTGAGGTTACCCCCAGCCTTTCAAAAATGATTATACCATATAGAAACCTAGCCACACTCCGTTCTGCAAATCGACTACTAGTATCACTACCTAAATCAAATAATAAAGCTGGTGATTCATTACTTGCAAACTCAATAGGGAAAATCTGGAATCAACTCCCTCAAGGAATAACTAATCTAACCTCTACCTCTCTTTTCAAAAAACATATTAAAGAACATCTCAAAACAAAATGGATATGTCCATGTGCTAATCCTGACTAAAATAATGTCCACACTCTCCCAGCTCTTCCACCCTACCCCTCCTGACTTAACTCCTCTATAAACTATCAGGAGTTTTGAGAGTTATTATCTAAGAATTGGGCTTTTTACCAGTTAAATTTGTTCTGTCTGTATCCTGTGTTACTGTTATATCTTTTATATAGTCTAATATAGTTGTATATAGTATAAGTTTACTTCCTATTATGAGTATTTGTTTTGTATTTGAAATTTTTTTTTTCTTTTTTCTAGCTTATATTTTGACTAATATTATGCCTAAACATGATAAATTGCTGTGTATTTACCTGTAATGGAGCTTTTCTCCCCGGGCCTCTACTGAAAACGGATATTATGTCCAGTTGGACTAGCCCGGTCAACAAATGTAAAATAAAATAAATAAATATATATATGTAGAATAAGCTACTGTGTTTATACAGTGACTTGCTTGTTTTGAGTAAAGAATAGGATGCGACTAAAATGCAGATGTTAGGAAGACTCCTGACTTTCAAGAGATGCAAAAACTGTAATAGTTTATTGGCACACTGGTAATTAACTACCACAAGTTTTCATGGCATACTGTTACAGTGTGAACAAAACCACTTTTTATGTCATTGTTTGCATTAGTTTTTTCATAATATGCAGTTGCTGGCAGCTTGGTCTTAGCAGTAGTAGGCATCAGTGGTAGTGGGTGCACATTGTTTGTAGTGATGTTCATCATGTTACACTGTTGCAGTCATCACACGGGTTATCCTGCCATCAGGCGGTCCTGCAGTCGGCCAGAGTTCCAAAGTCTTAGTCCGGCGTCGGTTGCTGTCGCTTCTTCCCTGACGTCAGTGCGCCAGGGGTATATAATATGCGTCCGACGCCATTTTCTTCAGTCTTTCTTGCCGCGCGGTGCTCGAATCAGAAGCAGTTCGCAAGTGCCGGTCGGCTGACTCCTGAGATTTTCGAAGTCGAATTTCAGATCCGAAGTCTTCAATACAGCTAAGTACCCTGTTGGGGAAACTTTTTTCTTGCCTCAGACCGATGTCAGAAAAAGTTAATAATTGTATTTCTTGTGGGAAGCAAATACCTCATAAGGACTTCCACTCTTACTGTATTCCATGCCTAAGCCCTGATCACGACGTCACTAGTTGTCGGTTTTGTGCTAGATTTAACAAACACACTATAAAAAGACGTTTTGATTTTGCTTTGCACTACTTTGGCCGAAGGTTCAATTATACTATGCCGTCGGATCAACTGATGACCGCAATTCTGAAAAAACGCAAAAACAAGGATAAAGACAGGCATCCGAGGTCCAAAACCGACGACTAAACCTCTTCTAGGCCAGTCGCCGGTTCTCAGTGAGCCGCTTTCGCAGCCCCTGACACCCGCTACCTCAGAGCCAGAGGCCGCCTCCGACTCCCACGTGGAGGCAACTAGGCCTCTGGAAACTCAAGGTATTGGGCCTACGGAAACTAATCCCTCAGATGGGTCCGGAGCCACTGAGCAGGCACCGGCTTCTGAGGGTGTTTTCAGACCTTCACAACTTACCATTAAAACAACAGCCAAGACAAAGGTACCATTAAAGACAAAGAAACAAGTACAGCATTCTCCTGGACAGTCCTTCATGCCTAAGAAACAGATGCTTAAAATGGCCGAAGACCTCATTACTCTAATCAGGGGTTCCCAATCCCCCTCCTGAGAAAAGGCCTAGGCAGGATACAGACTATGACTCCTCTGATCAGGTTTCCATTTCCTCTGATTCCTCTTCAGACCAGGGGTACTCTTTACCCCCCTATGAGGACTCTGATGCTGAGGAATCTATCCCTTCAGCCTCTCCTCCTGAGGATTACTCTTTTGGGTAAACTTTACACACCATGAGGGAACATTTCCATTGGGAAAGTCATGAATACTCAGAATCCAAGAAAAGGCTCAGGGATTTCCTCTTATTGCTTCAGCACAGGCCCCTGGCTATTCCGCCTGTGCTAGACATTGTGGATGATGTGTTCTCTGAATCCAGCTTATCTCCTGACTCTTTGCCCCCTGCTCCAGCCAAACCAGATAGGTATTATAGAGTCCCTGACTCTCACAAGTTTCTTTACAAAAACCCTTCTGCTGATCCAGAAACTATTTCCCAGGGTCCAAAAGGGGTTAAGGCTTCCATTGCAAAAAATCCAGAACCCACTGACAGAGATTCCAGAACTTTGTATAGATGGGGAAGAAAGTATACACGTCTGCACCTTTAGCAGTAAGAGCTTTAAATTGCCAGTTTCACATGCTTAAGTACCAACAATATTTAATGGCTCAGTTAAAACAGAAAATGCTTGCTAGCTCAGAAGCTCCTGATTGTAAAGAAATGCAGGATTTATTGTATGCAGTTGAACAGGTGGGAAAACATACTCTGCAATGTGGTTTTGATTCTTTAGAGGCCTCTTGTAGAGCCGCAGTTACAGGTTCTGTTATTCGAAGACATGCTTGGTTAAAAGATCAGAGTTTATCTGAACATGTTAAGGCAAAGTTATTGGATGCTCCTTTACAACATGATACCTTGTTTGGTGTTAAGGCAGAAGAGGTGTTAAAGAAAATGGTGGATAAAGCTAAATCTATGCAAACAGTCAAGGATTTCTTACAGGTACAGCCACCTCGGTTTAGCAGAAATTGGCCAACAAAAAATTGGTCCTTTCCAGTGTCAGACAGGCCACAGAGAGGCAGATACAGACGCTCAAGAGGCAGATCTCAACCCCAAGGCTCAAACAGACAATGACAGTGGGGCACCTCAACCCCAAAGGGAGGTGAGGACAAGTCTCAACCTTACAGGAAACAGTCACAATGACTTTCCTTTGCGTACGCCAAGCACGTCCCTTCTGGAAGCCCCCTTAGGGGGAAAAATAGCACTTTTTTCTCAAAACTGGCAAAAAATTACCCAACACAAATGGGTCCTGAATATTGTGTCTCAAGGTTACAGATTCCACTTCCATACTTTACCAAAACTAAAGGGAATGCCAGACCTGCCACAAAATCAATGGGCAGAGGCACAAAAACAAAATTCAGCCCTCATGGACATGAGAGCTATACAAAAAGTACCACAACAGGAACAAGGACAAGGATTTTACTCAAGACTCTTCCTGGTCCCCAGAAAGGACAAAGCCTGGAGGCCTATACTGGACCTTTCAATTCTGAATACTTACCTGGATATTCCGAAATTCAAAATGTTGACATTACAACAGCTTCTACCCATGCTGGGCCAGAAGGCTTGGCTTGTTACTCTGGACCTCAGAGGCATACCTGCATGTCCCTATCAGAAAAAATTGCAGAAGATACCTCAGATTCAAAGCTGGTACAATGCACTACCAATTCGCTGCACTGTCCTTTGGCTTATCTACTGCGCCCAGGGTCTTCACAAAGTGCCTGGCACCAGTAATTGCATTTTGCAGACAAAAAGGAATTCAAATATATCCATACCTGGACGACTGCCTCATTCAAGCAGAGACAAAAGACATTCATGTTCTTCATCTCACATTGCTGCAGTCCTTACTTATGGGTAGTCCGCTGTCCTCGGTCGGCCCGAATACCAAAGTATTAGGCTGACGTCGGTCATGGGCGCCTAGATCTGACATCAGAGCGTCAGGGTATAAAGGCGCATGACCGACGTCATATCCTCAGTCTTTTTTGCCGCATGGTCCGATGCAGAAGCAGCGTTGCAAGTGCCGTTCGGCGTTCTGAAATTTTTCGTTTTCGGAGTTTCAGACCGATACCAAGTTGGGCTAAGTACCCGTTGGGAATATTTTGTTTTTCTTGCCTCAGTTACTTACGGATGTCAGAAAAAGTGAATAATTGTATTTCTTGTGGGAAACAGATACCGCATAGGGATTACCACTCGCTTTGTATTCCTTGTTTGGGACCGGAGCACGACGTAGTCGGGTGTCGGTTTTGTGCTAGGTTTAATAAACGCACTATAAAACGGAGGTTAGATTGCGCTAGGTTAGTCTTTGGCAAGAGGTGTAATTATAATATGCCGTCGGATGTTCCGACGCCTGCTTCTACTAAGAAGCGCAAAGACAAATCTTTAAAGCCTAGGCAGCATGATTCGTCCGTTTTGGACGC